>NW_004955408.1:26788698-26799518 GCF_000276665.1 Chinchilla lanigera | reverse complement strand
AGGCTCCCTATTGCAACAGTGTTATTAGTTAATTGGTTTTTCATGTCTATTAAGATTTGTCTCATATAGTTGGGTGCTTCCATATTTGGTACATGCATGTTTATAATTGTTATCTCTTGTTCTTGCAGTTTTCCCCTAACAAATATGTAGTGACTTTATCTCTTTTGATTGATCTTATTTTGAAGTTCACATTGTCTGCAAACAGAATAGTTACCCCTGCTTTTTTCTCACCTGACTGGTTTGTGTTGAGAAATCTGCTGTGATTTTGATGAGTTTTCCTATATTATTATTATTATTAATTATTATTAATGGTTTTTAATATTCTGTTCTTTTGCTGGATATCTGGGATCTTGATTATTATGTTTCTGTGTATACTTTTATTTTGGTTATGACTAGTTGGAGTCCCATATGCCTCACTTACCTGTACTTCATATTGTTTTTCCATGCTTGGGAAATTTTCTGCTATTGCTTCTGCAAATATTCTTTTTATTTATTTGTGTTGCCTTCTGCTGTTTCCTTGACACCTATTAGCCTTACATTATTTCTTTTTGCCTCGTCTTGCAGCTGTTGAATTGATTTTTCCTGGTTCCTTGTTAATTTTAAGTGATTCTTCCTTTCATGATCATTACCTGCAATGCTGTCTTCCAGATCTGAAATTCTATCTTTGGCTTCATTCAAGCAGTTTTGCCAGCTTTGATGGAAGTTTTGATTTTCTGGATATCTCTTTGAATCTGCATCATGCTTTCTAGTTCTTCCCTATATTGTTCATTTAACATTTTTATAAGTTTCCTGTGCTTATCTATTGTTTTATATATGTCTTCTCTAGATATGCTGAGAAATTCTTTCGTTATTGTTGTTTTCATCTCATTTATTATCTGAGAGATTATTTCTGATCTGATTTCTTCTATGGCCTGATGGAGTTGTTTCTTTACTTCCATTACAATCATCTCAGCAACTTCAGCTGTGTGATTACCAAAGTCTCCTATGTTGATGTCTCTTGGACATGTTCTGAGTGGGGTTGAGTTCTGAGATTACATTTCAGTCCTTCATCTTGTCATTTTTGATGCCAGAGGCCAAGCACCCCATCTCACTCTCCCCTGGCAGCTCATGAAAGATCACTGGCATCCCTCATTTTCCTGGTGGTCAGGCTTACCTCTCAGTGGCCCCAGAGATGGGCTTCTCAGTCCATGGTCACCAGGTAGGTGGTGGAGTGTACCTAGTTCTCCCAGGTCACAGATGCAAACAATGATAGCAGGGGATCACAGGCCACCTGATGCAGTGTCCCTAGGCAGCTCAGGCATGCACAGGACCCAGACATGGGCTGTCCTGGCGGCATAATCACAGACCACCTGGCAGCTCAGGGTGCGTGCAGTACCCAGACACAAACTGTGGTGTCAGCCATTTGTGGGCCTTCTGGTCCAGTGTTTCCAAGCAGCTCAGGGAGCACAGAGGGCCCAAAATGCAGACTGCAATGGTGGCAGGATCACAGGCCGCCTGCTCTATGGTCTCCAGGAAGTTGATGAGGTGTACCTTGCTCTCTTGGTGCTCAGCTGCAAACTATGATGTCATGGGATTGTGGACCACTTGATCCAATGTCCCCAGGCAGCTCAGGTGTACCTCCAGCACTATCTGTCGAAGAAGATGCTTTTCTTCAATGTATATTTTTGGTTCCTTCTTCTAGCTTCAGATGGCTATACTTGCATGACTTTGTTATGCTCTCCATTCTATTGTGTTGGTCTAAAATGTCTGGTTTTACACCACTACCATGCTGTTTTCATTACTATAGCTTTGTAGTGGGGTATTATGATGTAATGAGGTATTATGATGCCTACAGCACTGCTTCTTTTTGCTCAGGATTGTTTGATTATGCTGAGTCTTTTTTTTTTTTCCCTAGGTGAATTTTAAGATGGATTTTTTTTCCTAATTCTATGAAGAATGTCATTGGGATTTTTATGGAGAGTGCACTGAATCTGTAGCTCACTTTTGGTAATGTGGCCATTTAAACAGTATTAATTTTGCTGATCTGTGAACACTGGGGGTTTTGTAGCCTCAAGGGTCTTCTTCAATTTCTTTCTTCAGTGTTCTGAAATTTTCATTGTAGATGTCTTTCACCACCTTGTGTAGGTTGACTTCTAGGGTTTTGTTTTGTTTTTCTAGTGGATGAATAATGGTCAACTTGTAATCATCAGCTGAACTGAGTCAGCATGGTTATGGGTGTGGAAGGCCCACTAGAGGACTGTTGCCAGCAGCCTAAAAGGAGAACAGGAGGAGAAGATGCTGTGCTGTTGATTCTTCTGGAGAAGTTTGCCACACTGGTCTTCCTGAATGAACTCAGCTGGGCCTAGTTGTTCACTTGCCCAGTTGTTCTCATCATTGGAGGAGCTCAGGTCCTCACTTGCTGAGGTTTGATTAAGGCTCTCTTTAAGAGAGTTCTGGTTCTTTCATTGAACATTGCTTTCTGTTTCCAGTGCAGATCCCTCAGCCTGCTGGCACAGATTCTTCATCTTGCTGGTGCAGACTTTCTGGCTTCCACCACAGACTGGGCCCTCCCAGTGCAGACCCTTGATACAGATTTGCATGAGACATTGTGGGTGCTGGGCCTCCACCTGCACTCCTGGAAGTCATTTCCCTGGGCTTCAGACCTTCAGTTAGACTTGTGCAGGATGTTGCCACGGGATCCAGGCCCTCATCTGAGTTCCTTGGATCTCTAATGCATGGGGGGATCTCTAGCACTCTTCTACATTTAACTTTTTTGGTGAATATTATACAATAAACCTATAAATTATGTTTCCTATATTAAATCTATTTCCTTTCAAATCCTGACTACAACAGTCTGTTCTTTTAGTTGAACCAATTGTAAATGGAAATGTTTTCCCTATGTGAGCTAGTTCATTACTGGTGTATTAGAAATGTTACAAAGATTTTAATGTTCATTTCTTATTCTGCTACTTTGCTGGATTTGTTTATCAGATCCAGAATCTTTTAGAGGAGTCATTAGTTTTCTACATATAGAATCATACCATGTAAAAATATGGATAACTTGATTTCTTTCTTTCTTCCTTTCTTATTTGTATCTCTTTATTTTTTCACTTGCCCAGTTGTTTTGTCTAAAATTTCAACTACTGCATTGAATAGGAGTGATAAGAATGGATGTCCTTGCATGGCTCCTTATTTTAGAGGAATCACTTTCAGAATTTTCCCTCAGTGTGATGTTGCCAACTCAGCTTTGATGTAGTGGTGTGGTGCTATGCACATAATATGACTGAACTCAGTTCTTACAGCAATCCTATGACATGGTGTTATTATCCTCTTTTCTTAAGAAAGAAAACTGGATCACTGAAAGCATCAGAGGAAAAGTTTGAGCCCTGATAGTTTGATCCCAGGATCTTTCCATATAAGCCAATACTTCTACAGTCCTGTCACTTACAGGTGGTGTCCTCTTAGGGAAGCCATTTCTATTTCCTCCTTAGTGAAATGAATGTAATGAGTTCCTCTCATGAGAATTGTTGTTAAACACCAGTGTTTCAGTCTAGAGCATCTTTCCAGACATACTGCAAGTGCTTAATAAATAACAACGACTATTTTTACCAGCTTTTACTTGACTCCAGATAAAAGGTGTGGTGACAAGTGCTAACTTTGAGAGCCCCAAGACCAGGTGCCATAAGTGTGTTCTCCACTGATATTTGACAGTAGGTACTCTCACAGAGTGAACAGATGGCACTTGCTGGGCTTCATGGTCCCAAAGCTGGGAAGGCCTGAGGCTCAGAAGCCAGCAGGCTGGGAAACAATATCTCATAGGGACACCAGCATTTTGTTTTACAAGTGAAAAGACTCAGGTTCAGAGCAGAAAAATGACATTTTTAGGGCCACAGACATTGCTGCCATTCTACATTCTACATGCATTTACTGGGTATTTACTAGTGCTAAGCTCTATGCTAGGCCTGGAGAAAGAGCATGAATAATGTAGCTGTATCCTGAGGCTTCATATTCCACCATAAGACTGGAAAATGGTAGCAGGTTAGTGGAATATAACTATGATCCAGTACGCATACATTCTGTAATGGAAATAAGGCATCTGATTTGCCAGAAGGATGGGTAAGGCCACTTTGCATATGGTGAAGCAAGGCTTCCCTGAAAAGGTGGACTTCAAGTTGAAAGTTGGAACAATGTGTGGCAAAAATCTAGAAAACTAATGAACAATGTTTCTGAGCACTCATTGTGTGTTGAACTCTGTGCTAAGTTAAATTAATGCTTATAATAATACTTTGCAGTAATTACAGTTGGCTCTTCTAACCCATCATTTCTGCATCCATAGATTGAACCAGCAAAAGATAAAAAGTATTCTGAAAAAATGACTGCATTAAACATGTACCTACTTTTTTCCATTATTTTCTGAAAACATAATACAACAACTATTTACGTAAGTAACATTTAAAAAGTACTAGCAAACAGAATGCAGCAAATCACCCATAAGATTACATATCATGACCAAGTGGGATTCATCCCAGGAATGCAGGGATGGCTCAAAATATGAAAATCAATAAATGTAATACACCATGTCAACAGAACCAAAGAAAAAAACTCACATGATCATCTCAATAGATGCAGAAAAAACTTTTCATAAAGTTCAACAATTATTCATGGTTAAAAAAAAAAAAAAAAAAACCCTCTACAGAAAATCAGAATAGATGGTGTTTGCCTCAATCTGATGAGTCATCTATGACAAATCAACAACCAACATCATACTAAGTGGATAAAAACTGAAAGCTTTCACTTTAAAATTAGGAAAAAGACAAAGATGTCCAGTGTCACCACCCCTATTCAGTATAGCTGGAAACATTAGCCAGAGCAATTAGACAAGAGAATGAAATAAAAGCAATAAAGGTAGGAAAAGAAGATGTGAAATTATCATTATTCACAGATGGCATGGTACTGTACACAAAACACACCAAAAACTCCACCAAAAGACTTCTAGATTTAATAAGCAAATTCAGTAGTATAGTGGAATACAAAGACAACACTAAAAATCAATAGCATTCTTGTACACAAACCACAAATTTACTGAGATAGAAATTAGGGAAACCACACCCTTCGCAATAGTATCCCCCCAAAAAATGGAATACTTAAGAATCAATCTAACAATGGAAGTAAAAGATCTATACATTGAAAATTACAGTACTCTGAAAAAAGAGATTGAAGAGGATTTCAGAAAACAAAAAGGTATTTTTTGCTCATGGATAGTAAGACCCAACATTGTGAAAATGTCCATACTCCCAAAACTGTTATACATATTTAATGCAATTCCAATTAAAATACTATTAGCATACCTTGCAGATCTAGAGAAAACATTCCTAAAATTCACTTGGAACCAGAAGAGATCTAGAATAGCAAAAGCAATCCTGGACAACAAAGGCAAGGCAGGAGGCATCATAATCCCTGACTGGAAATTATGCTACCAAGCTACTATAATAAAATCAGCACAGCACAGGCAACAAACAGACTGAAGGATCAGTGGAACAGATTAGAAGGCGCAGATACAACTACAAATACACTCAGTCACCTTGCCTTTGACCAAAAGGCCAAACATTTTAACTGGAGGAAAGAGAGCCTCTTTAATAAATGGTGTTGGAAAAGCTGAATTTCCACATGTCAAAGACTAAAACTAGACCCATGATTATCACCATGCACTAAACTAAAGTCAAACTAGATCAAAGATTTAAATATTACAACAGAAGCAAGAAGTCTACTGAAGGAGAAAGTAGGTAGAAATCTTGAAGACCTAGGGGTAGGCAGAGAGTCCATAAACAAGAACCAAACTGCCCAGGAAATACTTGAAAGAAACAACAACTGGAATCTCATCTTATTAAAATGTTTTTTGACATCAAAAGAAATCACAGCAGAGTAAAAAGAAAATCCATGAATTGGGAAAAAAATTTAGCCAACTGGCCCTCAGACAAAAGACTTTTATCTAGAACATATAAAGAACTTTTTTTAAAAAATCAGGCCCCCAAAATTCAGAGACCCAGTCAGAAATGGGCACCTGAGATGAATACACACTTCTCAGATGAAGAAATACAAATGCCAAATATATATATGGAAAAATGTTCAACATCTTTGGTCATTCAAGAATGCAAATTAAAACAATACTGAGATTCCATCTTACCCCAGAAAGAATAGCTATCATCAAGAAATCAACCAATAACAAATGCTGGAGGGGATGTGGGGATAAAGGAACCTGTTTCCACTGTTGGTGGGAGTGTAGATTGGCACAACCACTCTGGAAATCAGTGTGGAGATTCCTCAAAAACTATGATTAGAGGTCTCATTAAACCCAAGTATTCCGTTTCTAGATATTTCTCCAAAAGAATTAAAAACATTATACCACAGCAATATATTTGCACCCATGTTTATAGGAGCACAGTCTGTGATAGCTAAATGTTGGAAACAACCTGAATGCACATCAACTGAGGAAAGAATAAAAAAGATGTGGTATTTTTACAAATGGACTATGATTCAGCTATAAAGAAAGATAAACTTGAAGCTTTTATAGGTAAATGGATGCAACTGGAGATCATACACATAAGGGAAATAAATTAGACCCTCATGTGTAAAATCATATTATCTTCATAGTACAAGAAATTGAAAGAGTTAATAAAATCTGAAAGGTACAAAAGACATTGTGAAAGGGAAAGAAACTGCTCAAGAATAAAGAACAGGGATGAGGGAAAGGATAAAAGAAAGAAAGAAGGAAGGGAAAATATACAAGTATACACAAGATGGCTAAGAAAACTGTATTACTAATTTCTATTTGTTTATTGAAAAGAACAGCTAATGCTTAATTTTTTGATCAGTGTTGCATGCCTATATCTGGTAATCTGAACAACTACTTTGAGGATAACAATATGCAATATAACAACCATTGCTGACTTCCTATCATCTTCTTTTCAAATTCTATATCATTTTTAATGTTTTTATTTCTTATTCTTTAAAATAAAATGTTACATTTTATAAGTAACCTGGAACTGATTTAAAGTATACAGGAAGTTGTGGATGGGTTTTATGTAAATACCAAAACATTTTATATAAGGACTCCGGTATCCATGGATTTTGCTACTTACAGGGGCTATTGGGACCAATCCCCAATAGATACAAAGGGACAACTACACTCTTATCATACTTTTTTTTTCATGGATACTGCAGCTGAGGCTTGCTATAGACCATGTCTTCCCCAAATTCATATGTTCAAATCCTGTCTCCCAGTGTAGTGGTTTTGGGGGTGAGAGGCTTTGAGAAATGATAAGGCAGTGAGGCTAAACTGCTTATGACTGAGATTAATACCCTTATGAAAGGTGCCTCAGAGAATTCCTTCACCATCCCCATCCTACGGAGGCAGCACAAGAAGAAAGGACACTTACTGGCCAGGAACAGACCCTCCCCCAGCAAATTTGCATCTTAATCTTGGACACCTTAGTCTCCAGAACTCTGATACACAAATTTCTGCCATGTGAGATACCACGTGTGTGGTATTCTATTATAGCAGCAACACACTTAATGAAGTGAGATAGTTACTGTACTAGGGAGCCGAAGGGCCAGAATTCAAAGTCCAGGTCCTATTAAATAATTCTTTCTCTCAGTAGTCACAGTTTTCAGACTTCCAGGACCAAAGTCCTAGCCAGAGAAGATTAATATGGGAGGCAGTATAGCATGGGGGAACTCTTAGCCTGGGTGCCAGCAAGATCTGGGTTTGATTCCCTAGTACAGAACTTTGAACAAGTCACTGATGTTTAGGTTTCATCACGGTTTGGATCTCACGTGTCTCCCCAAAACCCATGCATGGAAGGCTTTGTCTGTCTTCAAAGATGGACCTGGAATTCCTAGTCTGGTTTGGGGTACATATGAGGTCTTGTAATCTAGGAATTATTTTTACTAGTTTTGCACAACATGGTGAAAGTATCCTTTCAGCTGCATACTGGAGACCCCCAGGACCATTAGAGTTGCCTGACTTAAATCAGTACTTCCTGAGTACAAAGTCAGCCTCCAGGTATTGCACCACTACTCAGGCTGATCTTTCACAGGCTTGGAAAGATGTAAATAGATCCACCCTCTGCCAATAGTTTCTTGACTCTCAGCCATGAAAAGTCTTTCCTTTCTGAGGACTCTGCGCTTGAATAATGGGGAGCTGGTGAGGAACTGGATCCACTAGATGTAGAAAATACAAGAGGAGCGCATTGTTTCCCTTCCTCATCTATTGTAAACCCAGACTCCTTGCCCTTGGCTGAGGATGCTTAGCAAGGAAAATGCACATTTTCTTTGCATCCTTTGCTGTTTCTTTTTGGCTTCGGAAGAGTTGGCAGCACTGCCCTGTGTCCCCAGCCAGGATTCTAAGGTCATTACAAACGTGAGCGTACACACATGAGGCTTTGTTTCCGAAGGTAATTGCTCAGCCGACAATTTCCCCATCTAGCTCCACACCACGGCTCCATTTCCACCCACAAGTGGACTCTGATTCTATTCAGTTGCACCTGTATTCATGGAGCACCCATCCAAACCCAGGCCTCCTGCTGGTGCAAGGAAGGCAGGGACAGCTCCAGCAAGTGCCTGCCTTTAAGGACTACACGTCTCAAGCAGGCCAGACCTGGTCTCTTTCTGTTTCAAACCTGTCCCTGTATCAGGAAGACAATAGCTGCCCCAGTTTCCTCTTTTTCCTGAGCACACTGAAAATCCTATTTCCCAGTCTCCTTGCTATTTTGCATTCCCATGGGCTATGGACTGAATAGTGCCCCATCAAAGTTCATATATTGAAATATAAACCCCTAAGACCTCAGAATGTGACCTTCAGTGGAAATGCAATGATCACAGGTGTAACAAGTTTCAACATGAGGTCAGACTATTGTAGGCTGGGCTTCTGAAGCAATATGATTACCATCCTTATAAAAAGGGGGAATGTAGAGTCAGAGACAGCATGGAGAGAATACTATGTGAAGATAAAGTAAAGATTGAGGGTAATGCATCTATAAGCCCAGGAAAAACAAGACATCCAGCAAACCCCCAGAAACCGTGGGAGAGGCATGGAACTGGTCCTCCCTCACGCCCCTTGGGGGAAATAGCTTGCCAACAGGTTTTCCTGGACTTTCAGCCTCTAGAGTTATGAGATCATACATTTCTTTTGTTTAAACCATTTAGTGTGGGGTGCTACATACTGTGTTCGGGCAGCCCCAGAAAACAAGGGTGAATGTTCTAACCACTCAGCTGACAATTTTCCCATCTGACTTTGCACCACTGTTCTTTTGTACCTACAAGGAGACTCTGAATCCAATTCAGTTCATCCTATACTCCTGGAGCACATATCCATACCCACATCACAGGAGAGGCATAGAATGAGTATACCATGTGACTGAATTTTAACTGAATGTAGTATGACTAAAATCAATGTGTATTCTTGACTGCTCTTGCCAATAGAAACTACTCTGGTACTTGTTTCTGTCCATGACTTTCCACACTCTATCCTTCTCCTCTGCCTTTGGATTGTGGACACAGGATGACTTGGACGCCATGTCTTGAAGAGGCTAAACTTGGGTCCTTGACTTATAGAGAAGTTACTGACCCTTAAAATTGAGCAGAGAGAAACAGATTTACTTAATAAGCCACTGAGATTTGTGGGTTTGTCTGAGGACCCTATTTTAAAATAGAGTCCTAAGCTGAGCCTCGTTTCTTTTCACAGAATTTATCAACATTTATGATGTTATTTTTAGTTTACTTACGTTCTCAGTATGATTCTGCCTCTAAATACTAAGTTTAACAAAAGCAAAATGGCACATCTATTTCATGACTGACCTAATGCCTAGCAAGCTCGCCTTCACTATTCCCAGATGGAATATTTTGTCTGGTAGAAGTGACAGGGAAACAGACAGTGCTACAGGCTGTGAGCAAATGAACACAGTGAGTTGAGTGCCTTGGTGTTCTGTAATCCCAGCACTCTGGAGGGTGAAGCAGGAGGATGCTGAGTTTGAAGCTCGTCAGGGCTACCTAGCAAGTTCAAAGCCAGCTCAAAACATAGCAAGATCTTGTCTTAAATAACTAAAAACATAAAAAAAAATAAATAAAAATGACCAGAGCTTGAAAAGGTCTAGAGAATGATGTCTCTGTAGAGAAGAACAGAAAAATTTCAGGGATGCTGAGCAGAGTGTCACAGGAGACACTGGCATGTTGCTGAGGCAGAGGAAGTGTGTAGTTGCTTGGTCAGGACTGTACTCTGGACAAAGAACATGGCTCAGATGGTGGCATGGAGGAGCAGAGACCCTGTGTGTTCTTAGAGCAAGGAGGTGCTTTGTCTGGACAACAGGGAGGGAGAGGTAACTTCCAGTGGTGAAGCTAAAGAAGGCAGGAGGAGCTAGACTAACCTGCTTTGACAGCTCAGATGAATTTTCACTACAACAACCAGCTTTCAAGTTTCTGAGACCACAGCCACAGAAAGAAGCACATTTTAGACCCAAGCCAAGACACAGTCAATCGCGTCTCAATGTAATAGCAACAACCATCTGAAACCATCTCAATAAGTAATACTGTTATCATCTACAAAGCAGGTCTCCTACTTTCTATTTTATCCCAGGATAGGGAGAGAGAGAGAGAAAGCAAAGACCCTGTGCATTCTGAGAACAAGGAGGTGAAATATATATATATATATATATATATATATATATTTATTTATATATTTATATATATATTTATATAAATATATATATAACATTTTCTTTATCCATTTGCCTTTTTATGGAGTCTAAGTTGTTTCAAGAACTCAGTAATTGTGAATTGTGGGTATG
>NW_004955408.1:26622595-26788598 GCF_000276665.1 Chinchilla lanigera | reverse complement strand
TATTTCAAATGCTGATCTATTCCACTAAATGGATATCACAAGGACTATGTGTGTGAAAATTACTGATACTGGCCATGGGATTGAATAAACAACTAAGAGTCCTACCTGTGCACGCTAAGCCAGAGTGAGGAAGGATGAGGGTGAGGACAGCCAGCCTAGCAGGACAGCTTAGGCATCCCAGGAAAGTAGGCTTTGCTCAGGGTAGAGCAGAGTCAAGGTGGCTGTGCAGGGATCTGCAGGAATCACAGTATCAGAAGTTATTCTGTTTCTCTCTAAGGGTTTGGCTGAGCCCTGTGAGAAGATCTTAAGGCAGGAAATGGCCAGATGCTCTCCTGGTCTGAATATGTAGCCAGCCTCTTTGGAGGGAAGGGCTTGCCGGGGCTCTGGGAATTAAGGCCAAAGGGTGGGCAGGGGAAGGGTAGTGTTCACGTCAGCCTTGGGAGCAGCCAGTGAGTCAGTGCCCCACATTAGTGTGGCTGGTGTGAGTGTATATGAGTGTGAGTTATGTGTGTGTGAGTGATGGTGAGTCTGTGCATATAATGTGTGAGTATGCATGTAAGAGTTGTACATGTGAATGGGGCTATGTAAGTGTAGGAGTGTTCCCAATACATATATGTTGAGTGCGACAGTGAGCAAGAGTGTTGTACCCTTGTGAGTGTGAGTGGGCAAGTGTGAGCACGCATGTGAGACTGCTTGAGAGTGTACACAGGTGCCTGAGAGTGTGCACATGTGCACATGGGCTTCCCCCACCACTGCCTGAGTTGACTTCCTTAGGTGTCTGCTCTCATTTTAACACCTTTCATGGGTGGCCTCATCCTGGGGTCTGGTTGGAGGCTGTGGAGCCCGACAAACCTCATGCTGAGCCCCTGGCCATGTTCCATGTTCACATGTTACCGACTCAGTTGCTTCTTCTTGAGCCTCAGTTTCTACATCTGTAAAGTGGGTAAGCAGTCCCTCTGCTGCAGGGTGGTTTTGTGAGGCTCTCCAAAGTAAGGCTCCTGGCATGCTGACATCCTGGAAGCACTTTCAGAGGGAGGAACTCTCTGGGCTCAAGGGCATCCCCAGAGATAACTCTTCTAGTATCTGTGGTGATTTGCCTCTTCCTAAACGCTTCTTGCTCTATCAATCAAGTACCCTCCACAAAGCTCCTGGTGGCACCCTCTCTACCCTGCCTTCTGAAGGATCCTGTTGGACAGAACTGGGAACTAAAGTTTCTCTCTGGTCTTCCACACCTAGCCTGTCAGCATCCATGTCTGTACACTTCTGTGCAGTGAGCATAAGACATGTAGCTCCTCCTTTTGTAGGCTGCTGTGAAGAGCTGATTAATTACTGCACTTGGAAAAGCTCTGCCATCTGTACAGGAGATTGGGTGGTGGCGCTAGGATCGTGGGGAATCATAGAAATGTTGGTATCTCAGGCAAGACCCTAGCAGAACGCCTGCCGCGGGTCCGGAGGCCGGCATCGCTCAGGATGCTGGATGCAAGTGTGGGCTGAGGGTGCTGTAGACAGTCGCTCTTTCCCTCATTACCCCTGCTCCTCTCCTATTGGCTGTGCACATTTGTGCTTGGGCTAGATTCAAAGTAAGAGGAACAGAGGGCCTGAAAAAAAGCATGGGCACCTGCTGGTCTCACAGTTCCCCCTCTGCCGTCAGAGAGCTGAGGGTGAAACCTAAAGATCTTCACCATCCACAGCCCCTAATCTTTGCACAGCTCAGCTCCCAGAACAACAAGGAATAAATCTGCAGCTTTTCAGGGCTAGAATTCTCTTGATTCTTACTGGCACCCAGTTTCCATGGCAACCTGAACTCTCCTTTGCCACCTTCAGGAATGTCATTAGGCTGTGAGGAGTAGGCGGCAAACAAAGCCAAGATATGTCAGGTTGCAGCAGACAGTTGAGAGGGCAGCGCCACGGGGCAGAATCCCTTTTTGTGCAGGTTTTCTTTCCTATTAAATAAAATACATAAACTATTTCCTTACATCCAATGAAGGTTTTCTTTCTAAAGGCAAAACAAAACAAAACTAACAAAATGTTCTTGAGTGCCTAGCGAAGGAGTTGGAAACCAAATACACGTTTCGATGTAAACAACACAGTAATGACAAGGACTTTGTGTGCTTTGTCCTATTAGACTGTCAACTACCTATCTTATGAATAAAGAAATTTGCTTTAAGAAAGGTGAATCAACCTGTAATGCCCCAGAAGCAGTGAGGGGTTGGGTGGGGACATGCAACTTTATTGTGGTGCTCAGTTTCTTCCTTGGAGCCCGGCTTATCACAGGGGTGGGGCTCTGCAACACAGCCTCTATGGTAAACAGTGGTCCTATGAGAAGTACCTGGATTTAGAACCCAGGTGCCTCCAAGAGAAGCAAAGGGATGTGGGATGCTTCTTGGCTTTTCATCTTCAGGCTGTGGTGCTGATGAAAACCTTGAAAAAATTCAGGTGTCTTGGCCTATTTTCTGTTGATATAACTGAATACTCCAGGCTGGGTAATTTATAAAGTATGAAGATTAGCATGATTCATAGTTCTTGAGACTGAGACCTCTAAAAGCATGGTACTGGCATCTGGGAAGGATCTCTTGCTGCACTGTAATATGGCAAAGGGCATCATGTGGTGAGATAGAGCATGTACGCTGCCACCTCGGGTCACTCTCCCTTTTCTTAAAAGGTTGCTGGTGCCATCAGAAAGGGCCTTGCCCTCACAACTGCATCTAATCTATCTCTCAAAGGCTACCCTCCAAGTACCATCACCATGTGAACCTAGGGATTTAGTTTCCAGCATACCAGCTTTTTAGGGATATATTCTAACCACATTTCAGAGACTTAGTGTCTCTGGGATCCTCTACCACTCAGTCTGGATAACTTGAATTTCTGTTTTTGTTTCTCTAACTTCTACCTCTTTTCTGTAATCCTCCCTTCACTTAGGCCACAGAAACCTACCCATATGTGATTTGGACACAATCTCTTCCCCTTTTGCTTAGGCAGCAAAGGATGAGCTCCAAGCTTCATAGCATCATCCTCAGATCCCTCCTTTGGGTTTGTGGGTGGTTCTCATGGGATCATCCCTGAGAAATATGCCCATTAGTACAGGTAAACCAAGGGCCAGTTGCTTAACCACACATTCCACATTTCTTCTGGCCTCTTTTCCTTTATGTTAGTTGATCCTTCTGGTTGGAAACTCCTGCTTGAACACTAAATTTCAGCCTATGTTATCTCCCTCTTCACCTCCATACAGACTTACAAGTATCCTCTAAAATTATCTACTTGCTTATCTGTCTCCTCCACTAGACTGTGAAGGTTTTGAGGACAGAGACTACATCTGGTTCGTTTCTGTAATTCAACATGTAGCAGGTGCTTAGGAATTTTTGAATGATCAAATGCTACATGCACATATGCACACCTGCTCCTGGACAGTGAGAAGAATAAAGAGTGTAGCTGCTTTTAAAAGTTGTTTTAAACTAAACCAACAAGAGATGGTGCTAAGATGAGCTACTTTTCAATTTTAAAGCTTCTTTGGAGTTGTTGGAACATGATTTGTGCATTATAAACAAGTCTGATCCGGTATTGGATCAGTGACCAAGCTCATAGCATGGCTATTCAGGCATGCTTAAGCACTAGAAGCATCTTGTCTTAATTTGCTGAGCACCATTAACATCTCTGGTTAGTCCACTCAGAGAAAAATCTATGGCTTTAAAAAAATTTACTAGAATATCACAAACATTGACAAAAAAAGGATTTAGCATGCATTTAAAAGAGAGGCATAACAGGACAAAATAACTCTTTAAAGGAAGCAATATCGGGGGCTGGGGCTTTAGCTCAGTGGCACAGTGCCTGCCTGGCAAGCGCGAGGTCGTGAGTTTGATTCCTGATACTGGAGAAAAACAAAACAAAACAAAAAATAAAGGAAGCAATTTCAAGAGATGAAAGCAGAAATTAATAAAATATGATACAAGCAAAATAAAATCAGTAGATTTGACCAATACAACCAGAGATGGCCCCTTGAACAGACCGATATAACAGACAAATTTCTGGAAAATCTTATAAAAAAATCAGAGAAGCAATATTAAAAAATAACTTTAGAAATGAGCAGCAACAAAGAACTATAGATAAGGGTGATATTAAAAATATATGTAAGAATGTTCTGTACAACATAATGTCAATAACTAGACAATCATCTATTTCATTACTTTTCTAAAGTGCACATTTAGATGAGATGAATGGCTTCTCAAGGAAATGTCAATTATTAAAATTGACTCAAGGGGGCTGGGGACTTAGCTCAGTGGCAAAAGCACCTGCCTGGCAAGTGCAAGGTCATAAGTTCGGTTCCCAGTACCAGAGAAAAAAACCAAAAAATAAAAAAAAAAAAAAAATTGACTCAAGAAGAGGAGAAGAATCTAAATAGATCAATAAACTTAGACAAAATTAGAAAGACCAAGAAATACTCCTTTAAAAAGAACATAAACACATGACTTATAGCAAAGTCTTGTAACTTTTCAAAACAAGAATTGCTGTCTATAATACACTAAGCATCGAATAAGGTGAAATTATTTCTTCCTTATTTCCATGAAAAATACTGACATCAAAACACAAGCAAATTGGTAGGTCATATTCATTCAGGAACATATATATAAACATGCTAAATAACATACTAACAAATCAAACCCAGTGGTATGTTAAAGTACTAATTCCAATGATATTTCACTACTTAATGTCAGAAATTCATATCATTTGCCAGTTTGATCAATTAGAAAAGAAAATGATGTATGATTGTTTTCATAGATACTTCAAAAAACTTGATAAAATTGAACATTCATTTGTGATATAAAATCAAAACTTCATAGCTGATTTTTAACAAAACATCAAATACACTGGTGAAATACAGAAGCAGACTCTTTTAGATCTTAAATAGTTATGTTTTCTATAGCATCCTTGCTATACAACATTACACTCAATAAGGGAAATATATATATAATATAATATTATATATTAATTAATGGATTAAAACTTCAAACAAAGAATATTGTCATTATTTGTACTCAGTATTATTATTTTCCTAGAAAATCAGACAGTAACATAACGGAACTAACAAGAGACAGCAGTAAACAAGGAATATAGATATATATCATTCAAAAATTAATTTCCTTTAGTACGTAATAATCAATTATAAGTATAATTAATGTTTCTCTTTATAATAAAACAACATAACACTAAATATAATACACATATAATACCAATCAAAAAAAGCTGTAGTAAATCTGCTACCAAATATATCCCTGAAAAATAATTAGAAAGACTACTAGACATTTATTGACATAAAAAGATTTCCAGTAACTACTCTAAAGTGAAAAATTGTTATCATGGTACATAGGTTTTTGCTTTCTTTTTTTTTGGTTTTGGGTTTTTTCTGGTACCGGGAATCAAACTCACGACCTCGCGCTTGCCAGGCAGGTGCTGTGCCTCTCAGCTAAATCACCAGCCCCCTGTCATGGTGCATAGGGTAAATTCTAATTCTGTTTCTGCTTTGAGATGCACATACAAATGATCCTCAACTTACAATGGGTCTACAGCTTTACAATGGGTCAACACCCATAATAAGTTCAAAATACCATCTGTTGAAATGCATTTACTGCAGCTGATTCACTTAGCAGCTTAGTTCAGCAAACCTTACAGCACTCAGAACACTCACATTCACCTACATTTGGGCAAATTCGCCTAACCCAAGTCTATTTTATAATAAATTGCAGAATATCTCGTGGAATTTATTGAATACTGTACTGCAAGTGAGAAGCACAATGATCACACAGGTCCACTGGTGGCTTCTCTCCGTGTCCTGGCAACCCAGAGTGGGGTCTCCCTGTTACCACTCAGCATTATGAGAAAAGCTTATATGTCAGATCACTAGCCTAAGAAAAGATTCAGATTCAGAATTTGAAATACTATTTCTACTTAGCGTGTAACACTTCCATACCATCATAAAGTAAAAAATAAATACTGAACCACACAGTCTCAAGTTCAGGACCATGCGTACATTTGTGTGGGTTTAAATATATTTAAATAGAAAAGAGTCCAGAAGGTGCATGCTAAACTGTTCACGAAGGATACTTTTGGGGAGAAAATTGGTATGGAGAAGGGGTGTAAAGATATGCCTTTCTTTGCTCTGTATTCTCCTAGATTATTTTAATCTTTCACGTTGAAACTGTATTTATGCGTTTCTTGATTTCAAGCTTTCAATAATAATAGTTCACGAAAAGTAAAACAAAGCATCTTTCATGTACAGTGGGAAAGATCCCGATGCTTGCAAAACTGATCTGGAGCGTAGGGAGTTCAGGAAGCTGTCTGAAGTGACTCTCTGTGTTCTCCTGGACTTCGCAGCTGTCCCCAGGCACAATCCAGTCTCCTCAGAGCCAGGCCTGTCTCTGTGCAGTCCCTGAAACCTGGCCTCACTCAAATGCCTGTCTGGCTCTTAGGATGCTTCACTCCTGGACTGCACTCCTCAGACACCCCTTTCTTCTGCCCGACTACAAGCTGAGTGCCAGCTCCTCCAGGCAGCAGAGACTCAAGCTTCCATCTGAAGCGTGCAGAGGGCAAACGTCAAAGTCCTGGGTTCTGTTCCCCTGAGGAGCAAGCAGCAAGAGGCCCTGTGGCCACCGCTCAACCGCCATCTCTCCTCGTCTTCTGCCATCAGCCCCTGGTCTTCCATGTCATAATCATTTCATACACCAAATTGTTTCTCATTAGAATGAAGGTCAGCAGGGACTTGACATTTGCTCTCTGCTGTTCTGTGCTCTGCATCTCAAAGCAAATCTGGCCTCTATGAGTCACTCAATAAATAGCTATTGGATGATTTTAGGAAGTCATGTGGTTGGTCTTTAAATTCACCAAATGCAGTAAATTTCACATGCTTCTGGGAATGTGATGCTGAGCACACATAAAAGGAGCCGTTTCCTCCACCCCGCCCAGTCCTGAGTGACTGTGTCCCTGGAGGATCTGCACCCTTTATAACTAGAACCCCAGTTGGAGCAGACCCATCAGTTTCTGACCTCCCAGGGCCAGAGGAAAAACTCCCTTCTCTTTCCTTGCAGACACCTGCCTTCTCATTTCTTAACCATAGAGGTTTTCAACAATTCCTGAGCCACCCATCTTGTGGGCCTCGGGCCATTTTTCTTCTCTGAGCCTCTGTTTCCATTTCCTGAATAATGTAATCCCCAAATCCCCATGTCAAGGCAAGGCAGGACTTGACAGCGGGCACCATGAGTGGCTTCCGGGACAGCAGTCACAGGATTTGCATTTTTCCGCAAGCTTGATCTCATAAATTCTCCTTGCATGCCCCAGCTGAGGATTCATCAGACTAAAGATTTTCTATAACTCCTTTCTACAACCAAACTCAAGGAGAATTACTAATGTCCTGCCCAGCCTCACTGCTCTTTGGGTTTCTTTCTTGGGGTTTTGCTTCACCAAAAATATTGATTCTTTGAGGAAAAAGCCACAGTTGACTCAGCCTTCCCAAAGACCTTAATGATAAGAGTGACTGCCAGTCCAAACCACGGCCATCTGCACCCCAGCAAGAATCTGGTAGGATTTTGTCACAAGACCCAGCCAAACACAAGCCTAGAGTGGGGGCCCCTGGCTCAACAGCTTGCTGGCACTTAGCAAAAGAGCAAGGCAACTGCAATGTGGAAAGCAGAAAAGAATATAGGGAGAGAAAAAGAGCACTCCCTTTGTAACTCATGAGATCTGGGAAAGAGAGCAAATTTCTCCAGTCAGGCCTCAGTCTCCTCATCCATGAAATGGGCAACATCATTATATTTCCCTCCTATAGCTCCTGGGCTGCTATCCAAAACAATTATTATTTAAGTGCTCAGCCCAGAAAGGGAACCCAGTTATCATTTCCTTCCCTTCTGGACTTTTCCTATAATTCTGTAATTAAGTTTTCCACTGAGAAAACAAAGCAAGCCACCACAGAGTTGTGATGTGTGTGCTTGTGTTTTTTATGTCAAAAATAAATGTGTTTTATATGTACACATGCACACACATAAGTGAGAAAGTATCCATTCAAAGATCTTTTTTGAGTACAGGCTCTATGCTTAGCACTGGGTCAAAGCAGGTAGTGCGATGACGAGGAAATCTAAGAGATACCTAAAACTTTATAATTTGCTTTAAGGACTTGAAAGTGTATGTTGCCAGCCATTCATACCCAATCCAAGCCACTCATTCACAGAAGTCCTGTACGCAGTATGGCCTGCTGCTGCTGCTCACTGTACGGTGTGGACAGTGACTTAGCCTCAGGAAGCTTGTTTCTGTATCCCTAGAATTGGCTTTTTAACATGCCCCCCGGGATTGTTACTTGGTTTTTGAAAAGCATAAATAAAATCACGTCAGTGAAACATTTAATAGTATGCCCAGTGTGCAAGTGACATGCAATAAATGTATTTTGAATTTTATAACCAAACAATCCTGGGATAATTAAAGTCAACCACAGTCAACACACAACAAAACCTTAAGAGATGGAAGTGAGTGTAAAATGCCTGGAACCACAGCCCCGCTGGGCTGTCCCTGCGTGGTGATTCATGGTAGTTTTTACAGCTGCCCTAGATTCCTCCATAGCCACAAGGCAGGGTGCAAAGCTCAGCAGATAGATGCAGGGAGCGAGACACATTTGAGTCCTAAATCCAGTTTCACAAGGACCTACTGTTGTTTAATAATGGTTTCTCCCCCCAGCTCATGCAGGTGTTCAATCCCCAAAGTCATGTGTTAACAGCATAATGAGGGTGGAAACCTGCTATATAACTGTGGTTCTTAGAAGTGGAGCCTTCAAAAAATGCTTGGTATTAAATAAAGCCATTAAGGCAGAGGCCCACGACTGAGTCCTGGTGGTTTTATAAGAAGGATAGAGAACCATTTGCAAGTATGGACATGCATGCACACACACACACATACACATGCACACAAGCATGCATGCACATGCAGGATCTTCTGCACTGCTCTGGAATTCTGCCAGCAAGAAGCCATCACCAGATGAGGCTACTAGAGCTGTGCCTCCAGAAGTACAAGTCAAACTAAACTTTTTTCCCTTATAAAGTAGCCTGTCTTCAGCTATTTTGTTACAGTAATAAAAAAGACCTAATATACTGGTCTTCACAATCCCCCCATTTTCCCTATCTATAAAATGGTAGTAACAATAATCATTTCTTCTCAAGGTGGTTGTGAGGATGACATGGTATGGGATGCGTGGTAGTGGAAAAGGTGAGCATCAACAGACATGAGCAAATGTCATTAGGAGCAAAGCCATTCCCAGTGATGTGGTGAGAAATCCAGTCCTGTCTCTTTCTAGGGATGGAGTTTCCTGGGGTGCTCATTAGGATCAGGGAAAAGAATCAAGTGGGTGAACAAATGAACTAAAGTTTCCTCACACATGCAGCGTGAAGGATCCAGGGGTGACTACCACCTTCCCAGCCCTACTCACCCTAAACACCATGCCCTCGTAGCTATGTGGCACAGAGACTTCCCAAATCCATGAGACATTCATGGGACTGTCACCAACAAAAAGGGGATGCTGTGAGAGTTACTGGCCCTTCAGGGCAACTGGTTACAACCAAGGGGAGGGAAAACAGAGAAGCTCAGAAAAAGGCAGGACAGCAAGACTAGAAGACAGAACAAGAAAACCAGAGCATGTGCCTGGCCCTCAGGCAATCGATGGTTGGAAGGCAAGTGGTAGGAATCCTGGTGAGAGCTACATTTCTGAGTGCTTACTTGTATGAAAGTTGTTGAGTTTTGTCTTTTTTTAAACTCTCACAGCAATCTTCTCACACAGGTCCAATCTCTGCGCCTATTACACAGTTACAAACCCAAGATATAGAGAGTCAGCCTGTTCACCAAATTAGCAGGAGAAACAGCAGAGCTCAGTGAGCCAAATGGCCAAGTTCTGAGTTTAACTCTTTGTATCCCAGAATTGAAGGAGGGATGTGTCCCACATGAGGGTCTTGTCTGTTGGGCCCAGCAGGGGGAGAAGGTGCCAGGAAGGTCAACACCCAAGTCCCCAGCCCAGTGTACCCGGAGGCCCGTTATAATCAAATGCTTGCCTTGAGCACCAGCTGTAGTGAATGAAATCTAAGCTAAAATTAAGCCTTGCCTAAGCCTTTTTGTATTTCAGTTATAGAGTCATTAAAAGTTAAAAAAACCTTCCAGATACAGAGTCATTGACCATATGCTCCACGTACCCCAGCTCCCGAAGGCATGCTTTCACATTTCGCATTCTCCCCAGCTCAGTTAAAATAGCCATTTCTGACAATTGATAAAGAACTCTCCCTCAACCTATAAATCCTATTTTTTTTTATCTTCAAGAAAACAGGATGTATAATTATAAGAACCTAATTATCAGATCTTTCAATAAAATGACAGGCTACTTGGGCTATGTTTGTGGTGTTGGACTCAAAGTCACCTAAAACTCTACTTACACAATATTATAATTATCGTAATTAATCATGCTATCCCTATAGTGCTAAATGGAGATCCATTTTTCTAGGAGGAAAATAAAGAATTTTTTTCAGTGGCAAATAATTGGGATGAGAGGCAGTCAGCTGAGTGATCTGAGTCACATAGATTAGACCAATCTCGGTCCTTCCCTGGCTAGGGTGTGACACTGGGTAAATCACTCAACCTTTCAGAGTCTTAATTTCTTCACCTTTAGAAGAAACTCTGGGGTTAAAATGATTTCTACCACATGGCTGTGTAAAATGAGCAAAATAACACATCTAAAAGGAAGTCCCAAATGTATTGCCCTACGTAAGCATTCCCCAGCATGCAGCATTATTTTTATGTTATCTTTAAGATTATTTCATTGGACTAGGATGATGTATTCAGAATGCTATTAATAAACTATGAATTCCTCTTATCATATCCATATTCACTGTCCAGGTAAGAAGTTCACTTAGAGCAGAGGAAGTCACCTACTGCTCCTCCTTTCCTGGGAGAAACCCAGGTCATAAAGCTCGAAGAGACCAGCAGTCTAACTTTGTAGAACTCAGTTTCTCATCTCTGAGACTGGCTGATGTTCTCAACCTCACTGGCTTGTTGTGCATGTGGTTAAAGTGAGTAAAATACCCTCCTCAGTGCTGCTCCGTAAATGAGTTTTATCCGTCTGGTGCCTACTGGTGCTGTTCACTGCTCTCCACCCTCCTCTGAAGGAAGCAGGGCCAAGGGTCTCAGCCCCACTGGAACAGGGAGGTGAACTGACCTCTTTAAGATCACTGATTGGATAAAGCTGGAATGCAAATTCAATCTCAGGGTCCCACATCTGTGCCCTTTGTAATGCTCCACAGCCATCTCACTCATTCACTCTAGAGAAATCTACTGCATGCTTCCCACATGCTGGGCAGGGGGATGGGTAACCGCACCAGTCCAGGCTTGACTTAAAGGCCTGACCGAGGCCACTGGCAGTGGAGAACTTGAGGCGGGCCAGCTTTTGGGCTTCCTGTTTCTATGCCTCCTCCTCCCTCTTCCCAGCTTCCTTTCCCTCTCATTTTCTTTTCTCCAGGGCTTCACCACCCACGTGTACAGCCCGCCACAGGCCGATGAAGTTAGTAATCAGGATGTCAGCTTTAAATACCAGCTAGTTCAAGAGGAAAATCCTACCTGCCAAAGGAAAAAAAAACCTAACAAGAGGAAAATTCCAGTTGGGCTAACCTAGTTCCACAGTCCATGACACAGTTACAAAGCACCTACGCATTTGTTCGTTCTCAGAGCAGGCATTTATGCAGATTTGTCACTTTTAGACATTGCTCAAGGGCAGAAATCAGCCAATTTCACTCTCAATAACATGATGGCAAAAAGTGAAGCCTTGTGAGCTTCTGTGGTTTCTGTTGCTACTACTCCATGCTGCTCTTGTGATATCAATGACAATAAACAAGTGGGGGCAAGTCTGTACCAATAGCATTTAATTTACAAAAACCAGAGGTTGGCTGGAGTTTGCCCACCTCTGCTCCAAGCACTCAGAATAGGATCAGGACCTCCCTCCTGAAAGTCCATGTTGGAAAATAAGGAAGACCATGAGGGTGCGCTGTGATCAGAGATAGGGTAAAGGGTACAATGGTGATAATTAGTAGCTCATTATATATGAGTACCCACTCTACTCCGGACATTTTTATCTAAGTTAGTTCATTTATTTTCCCAATAACCTTGTGAGGGTGATATTCTCTATCAATGTCTGCAGATGAAAATGAGGCTCAGAAAGTTGACCTGACTTACCTGGACCACACAGCAATGACTGATGGAGCTAAGACTGGAAGAAGCATGTCTGATTCCAAACGTCACATTCCTAGAAGCTGCATCTGTGTGGGCTCAGAGAAGAGAAAAGGAGTCTTGGAAAGCTTAGCCAGAGGGCGATGCTTACACGGCAACTTCAGGTACATGCTGCTCTTCCTGGGCAGTGGGGGTTAGGAGCACATGCAGAGGCTGGGAGTGAGAGTAGACAGCGCCTCCTAGGGTGAGCAAGTGGGAAACTCCTCCTTCTCATGTCTCTGGATGAAGGCAGCCTTGACGGGAGGAGCCACCTTTGGATGGGGAGCACATGAGGACGGGGTTGGCTGAGTTGTTGGGTAGTTGGCTAGTTGTTCTGCCAAAGCACACATTCGGTACTTGAGCTGAGATCAGAGAGGACTCCTCACATTCCTGTTTCCTTCTTGTCTCCCTCATCTTCCTGAGAGACTTCCAACTGGTACATTTACCCTCACCATGATTCTCAACTTTCCAGTATTTTCTGATCTATGCTCTACTCCCGGCTCCCGTCAAACAACTGATCCCTGAGGCCCAACAAACCCATTTCTACACAGTTCATGGGCAGAGGACATTAGTATCCCTGGGGCCACTTGACTGACTGAAGAAAATCCTTCTGCAAGGTACTGCCTCTTCAGGTGACCAACCTCACCAGGTTTGGTGAGGGTGATGACACTTCTTTACAGATAAGATGATCCACATGAAATGCTAACATTATTTTTACCACTCAGTAAGCTCACAGTAAATGGCACATGACATACAGTAGTGTTTTGCCTATACATTTACTCAAAAAGAATCAGTGGATTTTACTGCTATCACTTTGTTTTATGGAACTCCTTCTATTCTGTGTTGCAATGTAACTCATATCCTCACAACAGCTGGAGAAGCAGGTGCCATTATTCCCATTTTAAAGGTAAGGAAACTAAAAACGATCGAAACATATCCCAAATGTCATTTCATTTATTCATTCAACATTATTTTATTAGGTATTAAACCTGCCATGAACCAGGAGCTGACAAAAGGACCAGGTAGACATACCAAAATCCCTGCTCTCATGGAGCTGATATTTTTTGGGAAAAAACACACAGTGTACAAACAAAGCTATGATATATCAGGAGTGACAGGCAAATAAAGCTGGGAAGAAGAGAGACTGTGGTGACTGAGGGCTTGTGGACAGGGGGAAATGAGGGGTGAGACACCTGGTCCAGGCAACAGTAGTGATGAGGGAAGATGTCTATAAGGTGATTGGGATCCAAATTATAGTGGGTCTGGTAGGCCATTTTTCAGACTGTGCATTTTACTATAAGCAAGACAAAAAGTCTCTAGAATGCTTTGTTAAGAAGTTTTGAGAGGGCAGGAAGGTTCAGAAGTGAGCCTAACCTTTCACAGCTCATGTTGCCTCCACCCCACATACCCAGGTGTCTGAGGACGTGCAGGCTCAGAGGCACAGCTGTGAATGGAAAGTGACCTAGCAATACCGTGTCCCTCCCTGTGTTGCACACAGAGCAAGCTGCATTAAGAGTGGAGTAGGCTCCCCAGCAGCTCAAGTCAGGGGAGAGGTTGGAGTGCATGCCAAGTTCCCAGGGAAGAAGACCACATCCTCCCTCCCCTTGATGGAGGAGAGGTAGGGCGGGTCATCTGACTTGCATAGGTGTCTGCAGCTTCACATAAAAAGGTTAGAGAGGAAGAAGGGTGCCCTTTAAGAAACACCCACAAAGAAACATTCATTTTCTAGTAAATCCTGACTAGTAAAAGCAAAAGCAATGAACACATCCGAAAATAATACATCATTTTCATCTTTTGTGAATCCATTCTGATCTCACTCTTTCCCAACACAAAAAGATGCAAATGCGCCTACAATAGAAACCATCAAGGTTTTCTTATTCCTTTATTTCACTAAATGAGTGTGAACAATAACCAAGGTTTTGGCTCATTAAAATTAGTTTTTAAAAGTTATTTTAATTAAGGTCAGACATGCATAAATCAGATGGAATAAACCTTCATCTCTGTTCACCCTGCAGCAGCACATATACAAGCATACTAGGAATGAAATGTAATGGCCTTTGATCACATGTTAAAGGGTTCCAGCCCATAGGATTGATTAGTGTGCAGATTGCTTTTCTGAAACATTTGCCACACTGGGATGAGTAAAGAAATGAGGGAGAGAGGGCTCCAAAGAGGGACACATTTGAAATCATTGACATTAAGCTTGCTGCCAATCTGTTTCTGAATGAATTCATGTATGTGCCATGGAAATATGCAAGGAATTTTAAAGAGACAGGAAGCAATATATTCCTTTTGACAATATCTGAATGCCTGAAATAGGTTTCCAGACCTAATCTCAAGCAATGGGCCCAAAGTGTGTCATTACCCTTCAGGGATGCTAGCTGAAGAGATGTATGTAAGAGAATGTGTGTGGTAGGATTTGTTCTATATTCAGAAAGATGAATTTAAAACACTCATTATCTCAATTCTTCTCTTGGGGGAATAAAGCAAGCTGTCAGCATGCCAAAAACTGTAGCTGTATCTGTTTGCAAGTTTTTTCTTTTGTATATTTATTTAAAGGAAAGCTATCATAAGGGAAGCCTGAGCCTATTACATTGCTTCCTACCTTCATGGCTTTGTACATACTGATCACTTTGTCTTGGATGTTGTTGTTCACTACTTCTACATAAAGAACTTCTTTACAATCCAGCTTAGAATTTACTGTTGTGGCAAAGCTATGGCACTCACGCTACAGTTGGCTGTTTATCATTGAAATCTCTACAAGTTTTGCCATCACTGGATTAGAGTATGGTTAGTTAACTCCTAGCAGATATCAAGCCTCCCAGAAACAACTACGAGTTATGGACAGAATGTTAACAACACTACATGAAAGACTAGAGAGAGTATTTAAGAGCAAGCAAAATTTTGGAAGAGAGCCAAAATGTAGAAAAGCCTAGAACAGGATTAATTCCCCTCATTTTTGCAGCTTCATTCTGAGGGTGGGCTAGGATCTTAGAATTGGGTGAAGAACTACAGCTGATAGAAGACCCACTATTTGTCTGAGGAGCTGGAGTATAGAGTCTAGGGTGGTCCCAGACACCAGAAAGTGAGCAGTAGGAAAGATGAGACCCACAGAAGGGGAGCTCTAGGTATTCTGTGTCAGCTTTGTGAAAGAGTCCACCCAGCTTTTTGAACAATGCATCATGAAAGACTCAAAGAAATTCAAACAAGCTTTAAACATTGACATGAAAAGTGAGCTACCAATCTTTATAGGCAAGCCAGAGACAATAGTTTTAATATTAACTGTCTGCTGTGGCAAAAACATCAACACGTTAGGTTGAAATGGAACAGTAATACTGAATTTCCACAATATAATAATCAAAATATTCAGGATAAAATCAAAGTAACTCAATATGTGAAGAACAAGAAAATTGTAATTCATTAGCAAGGGGAAAGAAAAATCAGTAGTGGTAAACCACAATATGACACTAATAATGAAATTATTAGAAAAAAAACTAATTGAGCTCAATGAAGTACAAGAACATATGCTAATAGGTAAAAGGAAATGCATCAGAGAAAGCGTGTGTGTGTGTGTGTGTGTGTGTGTGTGTGTGTGTTTACCAAGTAGAAAATTCAGGCCTGAAAAACACAATATCTAAAATTAATAGAATATTAGCTAGATAATGTTTAGTTTCCAGCTTTAGCTTAGATATAGAAAGTAGAAACGAACACGTATCTCACTTTTGTGAAAACAACAAAATAACTGTCTATCTTAAAAATTAAAACTTTACTACATGTGGATACTGGGCATATCATGTTCAAACAATTGAAAACTTAAGATAAAAGTATTTCAAAGGTATCCAAAAGGGGAAAACCACACATTGCTTTTTCAGATGGTGGGAGATAAGAAAAAAATATCTCTGCAGATTTCTCATAGAAACTATGCAACCCAGAAGACAATAGAGTAATATGTATAAAATGATAAAATTAAAATGTTGTCAGCACAGAATTTTTTACCCAGCAAATATATTTTTCAAAAGCTATATTGAAAGAAAAGTCAAGAATTTTTCAAACAAAAACAAATGATTGACTTCCAACAGACCTTCACTACAATAAATTTATCAGACAGAAGGAATATGATATCAGGCAAAAGTTGGCTCTATAACAAAATAATCAATACATAGAAAGTAGGGAAATAGTAAACACAAAAATTATTTTTCATAATTTTGACTGTATCAAATGTTAACAGACTGTGGAAAGTAACAATCATAGCAATATCTAATGTGTTTATAGTGCAGTTAGAAGTCAATTGTATAGTAATAATAGTGCAATAGATGAGAAAAGAGGACTGTCATAAAATCCTTAAACTGTAAGCAATATAATATTTGAAGACAAATACTTCTGCTCTTGGAAAGATATTGTTAAAACAGCAAAATACAAGCCACAGAATGGGAAAAATATTTGCAAATAATGCAAAGTGATAAGGGATCTGTACTTAGAAAATTTAAATAACTCTAAAAACTCAATGATAAGAAAACAAATAGTTTAAGAAAAAATAGGCAAAAGATTTGAAGAAGGATTTCACCAAAGAATATGTACTGTGGGTAAATAAAAATGTGCTCAATATCATTATAATTAGCAGAGTTGGCAAATTAAAGCTACAAAAGATACCACTACATATTTATTAGGATAGATAACATGAACATTACTGTAAACTTACATACTAAGTGTTGGTGAGGAGGATGAGCAACTGAAACTCTTATATATTACAAATCAGAAAGTTTAATGGTACAGCCACTGTGGAAAACAGGTCTACAATTTGTTATACAGTTAAATATACAGTCATCCTAGGACCCTGTAAATCTTTTTCCAGATATTCACCCAAGTAGTATGAAAGGTGTATGCAGCGGTTTAATACAGTGGTACCTCAGCCCGTGAATTTAATTTCTTCCACTACTCTAGTTGTGAACTGCATTGGTTGCAGACTGAATCAAATTTCTCCATGAGGTTCAATGTAAATAAATTTAATCCATTCTGAACCATGTATATTATTTAATCATAAAAATATGAGATAAAGCACAGTACAGTATGAAGAGAGAACAGTAACCTTACTTGGGGTGACTGCTGGTGTGGAGGACAGGAAGATGGGTGGGGAGAAGGTTATTGTTTGGAGGGAGAGTCCCACTCCATAATGAGCTCAAAAGGATCTTCAGGGATTATCCCTCTTCTTTGTCCTTTAGCTGCAGGGTCAATTTTGATTTAAAAAAAAAAAATCTGTCTACTGTTGCATGTTTTTTTTCCTGCACTGCATAACCCTCCAAAAATGACAGACCATGGTACCATTCATCAGATTCAACACTCTGTCCGTTATAGTTATGTTGGGTGGTGTTTCTCAATGAACTCCTGGAACTCATTCCATTTTTAATTAATGGACTTTATCACATCACTACTAATCTCCTCCTGTCTTCCTCAGTGGAACGCTCCTCAACAAGGACCTCCTGCTCCTCCCTCTGGTGTTCAGCAAGTACTTCCATCATCATCTCCTCCTTATGGTCCTTAACGAGCTCCTCTATGTCTGCACCATCAATGTCCAGACCCACACTCTTGCCCATGGACACAATCTCCTCTACTGTCTGTGCATCAAACCCTTCAAAATCATGTTCAGTGACACATTCTGGCCAGTTTCCTCCAGACTGTGTTTAAGGTCTGGGCCATCTTCCCAGGCTTTAAGGTTGATGCAGTGAAGGACATGGAAATATTTCTTCCAAAACTCTGTCAAAGTTTAAGGCTGTCTCTTCAGTGAAATTAAATCACCTAGTGAAGAGTAGTACCTTTGTGTACAGCTTCCTGGAGTTCCAGATCACTTGCTGGCCCATGGATGCAGAAGTGGTAGCATGTCGGGGGAGAGGAGCTTGACCTTTATGAATTCATACTTAGTGTTCATATCATCCACCAAGGCTGGTGTGCTTGGCCACTGTCCATCAGATGGCACCTTTCAGGCAGTTGGTTGTCAGAAAGATATTTCTTCATGATGGATGTTAACATCACCTGCAACCATTCCATGAACAATTGCCTTGTGACCCAAGGTTTTACATGGGCTCTCCACATGACAGGCAGTCTGACCTTGTTCACATTCTGTTCATTGAATGCAAAAGGGGCCTGGAAATGGCACGCCAGTAGTGGCTTAGTTTTCAGATTGGCACTTGCATTTTCACATAACAAAAGGGTCAATCTGTTCTTCATGGGCTTGTGCCTTACAGTGCCTTCTCCTCCTGTGTGATATAGGTTCTATTTGGCATCTTCTTCCAGAAGAGCCCTGTTTCATCGCAGTTGAGTGCTTGTTGAAAGATGTAGACTTCTCCATTCTTGAATTCCATGAACTCTTTCTTACAGGCTTCTCCAGTTGCTTCGTCAGAACTAGAAGGCTTACCGTATCTTATCACACTGTAAGTGATACTTCTCTAGTGAAATTTATCAAACGACCCTCAATAACTTCAAATTCATCCCTTGTTGTACTTGTAGAGGAGTTTTCTTGCAGTAAATCATTGTGCAACTTTCTGGCTTTTTCACAGGTCATAGCTTTACTAGTGCTATCATCTGCCAGCTGTTTCTCATTTAACCACATAACAACAGTTTTTCCACCTCTTACAGCACTTGCATCTTCAGCTTGTTTGGCATCATTTCTCCTTTTGCCACATCAGCTCCTTTGATGGCATCTTTATTCTTCAAAATAATTGAGATTGTCAACTTCACCATCTTGTACTCTAAGGTCAGATCAGCCACACAAATAAAACACTCATGCTTTTTTACAATTTCCTCCTTCAATTTATTGGTAATTTTTCACAACCTTCTTACTATCCTTGCTCTGCACTTTCTTGTTACTTTCTTTATTGCTCTGCACCTTCTTGTCACCTTCATTACTGCTTTTCACATTTGATTACCTTCATTATCACTCTGAAAGTTCTTGTCACCTTCTTTACCACTCTGCACTTTCTACCACCATACTTGCTCTGAACTTTCTTTGGAGCCATGCTGGAAGGAATAATATTGTACAGTACTGTATATGCTAATATTCACACAGAAAAGCTTCACAGTGAGTGTACACAGGTTTGTCTGTGACCAAAATCTCGACTGGAGGAAGCCACAACCATGTGTTAGAGAGGGGAGGATGGCTGTGTTCATGTTTGTGTAGAGAAGATGACCACGGTCGTGTTCATCACCTGTTGCAGAGTTTGTGAACAAAAACAAATTGCCCAATTCTTTTATCCATGAACAGACTGTTCACAAACAGAAGCATTCGTGAATCAAGATATTGCTGTAGTGGCTTTATTTATAGTCAAAATCTAAATACATTCTTAAATATTCTTCAACTAATAAGTGGATAAGCAAACTTTGGTACCTTCCCACAATGGAATGCTACTTAACAATACAAAGAAGATAACTATTGCATGTATAAGTAAATCTCAGATTCATCCTGGTAAGAGAAAGAAGGCAGACTCATAAGACTTCAAATGGTACATAGATATTCTGAAAAAAAATTGTGGAGACAGAAAACAGACCTTTAGTTTCCAGGTGCTTAGGGTAGAAGAGTGACTAAATAGAGTCATGAGGGAACTTGAAGGTGGTTAATGGGACTGTTCTGTAACTTGTCTGTAGTAATAATGATGCAATTCATGACCTTTTCCATAACTTGACAGTCACATGCTTTCAGGGATGAATTTTAATGTATGCATATAATATTTTAATTTTTAAAAAAAATAGTATTCTAATGAAATAGTCCTACACATTCTGCATGATTCCATTTAATAAAATTTAAGAAAAGTCAGAAAAATGTATAATAATTATAATCAGATCAATAACAGCTTAGAATAACTGGGAAGGTTAAAAGAGATAGAGATTGTAACAGAGTAGGGGATCTTTTTGAAGAATTGAAAATAATTCTATATACTGACTGTGATACTGAACTCATACATAATTCTGTCAAAACTCATTGTATTTTACATTTTAAATATATTATTATGTATTTTTACATCCTATCTTACTTTTCTCTCATTTCTGGGACAAAGTACCCAGCACCCAAAGTTTTAATTTAGCTCACAGTTTGTGGAGGTTTCAGTCCATAATCATCTGGCTCCAAGACAGGGTGGCATGGCACAGAGGCAACAGTTCAAGGCTGCAGAAGACAGCAAAAGCAACAAAGCAAAACGGGGAAGAAGAAGCCTCTTTTCCTTCCTTATAATGTAAGCAGGCTACCCACCCTGCAAGGTGGGTATAGCATTCATAGCATTTTCATGCCCTCCTCTTGAACAAGCTCAGGATGTTTGCAAAGTTAGGACCCTGGCCCTCTGCTGAATTACGTAGTTAAACTTCTAAACTTCTCAAGTTGACAAAATGTATCAACCATTACAATCCACCCTTTGTCAATTTGGCAACCAGACACATTTCTTTAAACTGGTTTCCAGATATAAAGACATACTTATTTGTATCATTTCACAACTTAAACATTATAACATAGGCTTAACAATCTTTAAGAATTAGTATTAAGTCTATCAACATTACATTACATCAGAACCATAACTTTCTGACCCTGGCCCCCCAGAGCCTCATGCACATCCTTTTATGCAAAAGAAATTTAATCCATCTCTAAAAGTTGCCACAGTCCTAGCAGTTTCGGCATTGCTGAAAAGTCCCAGTCTCAGGTCTTCTCTGAGATGTAAAGCAAACTCTTAGCTGCAAGCTCCTGTACAAATGAAAAGTCAGACACTTCTAACATTCAAGAGCACAAGATAAACATTTTCATTCCAAAAGTTATACACAAGGGACTACAAAGGATTGAGTCTAAAGCAAGTACAAAATCCAGCAGGGTACACATTAAGTCCTGTAATTCCTCCAGCATCTGAAGCAATCTGTGGAAGTTGTGAGCTCCAAAGGGCTTGAGTGACTCCACCCCTATGACACTTCTTGTGGTTATAGCTCCTTTGGCTTCTGTCTTAAGCCTGCTTTGCTCCCTCCTTGCAAGTTTCCTTAGATGATCCATATTCCTGGCGTTTGTAAATTTCTGGGGTCTTCACTGTACCTTTGTTTTCACACCACAGCTTCACATACTGTTCTCTCATGGGTACATTGCCTGGCCTCGCAGACCTGAAATAAGGTTGGAAGCCTTCTTTATCCCACAACTCTTGCATTCTGCATGGACCTGAAACAAGTACCACGTGGAAGATGCCAGGGTCTGCTGCCATCTGGAACAGTAGCCAGGTTTCCCTCTCTCTTGGCTATAGGAGTCAAGTGCCTGGATCACTGGGCACTCTGAATTCAATTCTGAGGAACAAATTTTCTATGCTGCTGCCATCCTGGCCCATGGTGCAGCCACTGCCATTCTGGGATATGGTGCTCTGTTGTTTTCACAGTCTCTCATCTTTGAGGTTTTGAGGCTGCAAAGGATGGATTCTTGCTGGTTCTTGTGATGCCCTCAGGCCATCTTTTGTATTCTCCTATCACTTCTGAGTGGTAAAGATCTCTTCTATTCCATCTTTGTAGTCCACAACTTTATTGGAGCTTCCTTCCTGGCCAAACTCATAACATTTTAAATCACTCTGCTGGGCTCTGTGCTCTTGATTTGCAACATAAATCTGACTGACAGCCCTCAACAATAGCCATGCCATAGCCTCAACATTCAACCGCCCTGAAATTTCTTCTGATAAATTAATTAGTCTATCACCCTTAATCTCAGTCTCAGGAAAAGTCTATGCACATGAGCAAAATGCAGACAAATTTTCTGCCAAGCCATAACATACTTTTTCTGGAAGCCAGTAACCAGTGCAGTCCTACTTCCCAGCAAAATCTTCCTGAGCCTTGTCTTTACTGGCAGGTTTTCTATCAGCCCTCTGGTTTTCTATCTCTGACCAAAATCTCCCATACAAAACAGACAGCTTAAGGTGTTCCAGTGCTACTTTTTCAGGCGACAGCTCCAAACCTTCCCAGACTCTTTCCATATGCCATTCCTAAAGGCTCTTGACCACATGTTCAGATATAGTCACAGAAACAACCCCATTTCTCTGGTACCAAATTCTGTGTTGGTTACTTTTCTCTCATTGCTGAGACAAAATACCTGAAACCCAAAATTAAGGAATTAAAGGTTTATTTAGCTCACAGTTTGTAGAGGTTTCACTCCATAATCAGCAGGCTCCAAGGCAGGGCGGTATGGCACAGCGGCAACACTTCAAGGTTGCAGAAGCCAACAAAAACAACCATAGCAAAAGGCGGGAAACAAGCTATATTGTACGCAGGCTACCTGCCCTCAGGCAGGTGTAACACTCACTCCAGCTCCATGCCTTCCTCTTGAACAGGCTCAGCACGTTTACAAAGTGAGGACCCTGGTCCCCACCTGAGTCCCACTGTTAAACTTCTAAACTTCTCAAGTTGACACAACGTCTTAATCATTACATACCCCAATAAAGTTGATTTTTATAATATAGCTCAAATTTTGTCTTCCCTGTGAAGCTCTCCAAGATCTTCCCTGCATCATGAGTTTTTCCTCTTCTGGATTCCATTAATATATTGTATAGCTGCCTTTCACCACATTGGCCATCTGATTCTAAGATCAGTTCTCCTGCTTCCCAAACTTCTCATCCCTCTCCAACATAAAGCACAGAGCCTGGAATTCTTTCTTTCCAGAAATATGTAGTATGAACCTATTATGGATGATCCCATGGCTGTGCCTTCCTGAAGATTACAGTAAAGCTAAAGAGAAAAGTAATAATCCAGAAATAGGTAAACATATTTTTCAGACTCTGTTTCTCTCTTTGTAAAACAGAGGTATTAAAAACCATCAAGTAGTTATGAGGGTTATTATGGAGTGATAAAAACAGTTTCTGAAATGTAGCAAACACTCAGTATGTGTTAGTTATTATTATTTTTACTGACTATTGAATTTATTTGCTGCTGTGACAATGAACTAACTTGATTCAGTGATAGAAATCATGAAAAATAAGCTACTTCCAGAAGGGTAATCAGGAGGCATCTTTCTATGCTGAGACCCTTAATCTGGAACCTGAAACATGAGACAGCAAGTGGTCAGGTGAAGTGTGCTCCTACTCACAAATGAAATAGCCTGTGTGAAGTCTCTGGGTCAGGGAACTGATAAGCCACTTGGAGAAACTGAAAAGCAGCCAAGAAGATTTTGACCAGGGACAGAAAAAGAGAGCAGAAAAAATGAGAGAGGCAAAGGCATCTTTGAAAGACCCATATAGGCTGTGACCTAATTTTGTTTAATGTTGGAAGATGGATGAATGGATGGATGGATGGATGAATGGATGGATGGATGGATGGGTGAATGGATGGATGGATGGATGGACCGAGATGGATAGATGACCCCTCAGAATTCACACCTATGTGAATGTAAGCTGTTTGCCTTTCAGCAGGCATGTATATAAACTAAAGAATGTACATTACCATGTTCCAGTCTCAGCTTCCACATCCATTGAAAGTACTTTTAATAAGAATAGAAAGCCACAAATTTATTGTAAGAATCAAGTGAGATCATCTACAGAGTCTACCATTTAATAAATAATCTCACTCTACTGCCCCATCTCATGTGAGTATGTGTGTATATGAAACGTACATGCGTGTGCATGCACACAGTGTAGCTGTATGGTCAAGAGCTAGGCTTCAACTTGCCAGACCAAAATTATGGCTTGGTGAGGCCAGTTAGAGTTGACAGGCCCAAAATTCATCAGACTTAGAGAAAGATGCATAAACCAGAAGCCACCTTCTGTCATTCTCTGGAAAGAGGGCTAGGCTATCAAGTGGAATACTCCTGGGCATAATCAGAAGGTCATGGCAGAATAGGGCCAAGGAATGGATGGTTCTCAGGAGCAGAGTCAGGGAAAGTAATAGACAAGATGAAGGGTGAATGTGCATTGATGTCTTCCTATAACGGAAGTATTTTGCACCGATTTTCTAATTTTATCCTCACTACAATCCTAGGAAGATAGTGCATATCTGGGCTTTATCATCATTCCCATTTCATAGCTTAGGGAAACCAAGCTCAGGGAGATTATGTCACACTTCTTCCCTAAGTTCTCTTGTGGGGTTAGGGTTGTGCTGAGATAGTATTGATGCCTTTGGCAGTGGAAATAATGAGAAAACTCACCCATTTTCTCCAGGGTGGTAAATAATTTTGATCACTTGCTGAGTGTCTTAATGTGGGAAATGGTAGGATGCACCAAGTTAGTTAATTCACTCAAAGTGCCCACTAGCAAAAAGGTAGAAGGGAGACTTGAACACTGATAGCCAGGTCCCAAGCAATGCCCTCCATGATAAGGAAATCCCAGCTGTGCACACCCTGGTTCTGAGTTCTTTTTCCCCATTCTCCTGTGCCACGGCAGATGCAGTGAGCCATGACCCCTTCAACCTTCACACAGTTCTGGTAAAGAAAATGATTCCACCCACTGTATAGATGTGGAAATTGCACCATCCCTTATCCTGTCTTCCTGCTCATCAAACCTTGTGCAGGATGTGCCATCTCTGCCCATGCAGGTCAGGGGCATCAGGCTTGGGGCAGATGATGTTTGGAACTGAGTCTGCTCAATTTAAAAAGCTAAACGCTAACACGTCTGTTGGGAAATTGCTCTTCCCAAGCACCTTCCAGAACTTCCCAGAGCTCTCTCTGAGTAGCTCTTTTGTAAACCTCCTGGACCAAGACCTCAGCCAACCTTCCAGGCTCATTTTAAATGTCACTATTTTGTCCCATTTTAGGAAGAGCTAGTGACTCTTTCCTCACTGCAGCACGCTCCTGGGATTACAACTAGCTATGCAGCAACAGCATCAATACAAGAAAGAAACTTGGAGACAGAACCAGAGAATGGAGGCTTTGCAGAGGGCCAGTGTTGGTTGGAGGATGGGATTAAGAAAATTTGGTGACTGAGTAGGGAGTGTATTAGATGAAACAGGTATGGATATGATCCACTCTCTGTTATAAACAAGGGAAGAAGATGGTGCATTTGCTCAGGGGATGAAAGCAAGCGGCTTGAACATCCATGGAGGAGGTCAGTTAGAAGAACTACAGTCTCATTAGTGGGAAAATCCCAAAAGATCTCGATTTGCTGCTAACTCCTAGCTAAATCCCTTTCCCTTTAGCCATTTATATTCCAAAGGCCCCCATTTCAGTGTTAGAGCATTTAGAAGACACAGCAGATATTTCCTCTCCTTTAAGTCCATCAGGAATTTCTGATGCAGCTGAGTTCAGCAAGGTTCAGAGTGCTTGGAAACCACTGTTCCTTTTTATTCTAGATGAAGCCTAAGAAACATCTCGGCTAGTTGCGAATTATGCAAGGGGAGAGACATACTTTTTTTAAAAAGGCAGAGTCTTGGGCTTTGTAAAGGTCTGGCCTTGGATTTAGAGGGCCTAGATGCTGCCCCAGGGCCACCTCTAATAATAATGATAAACCAGGAGCTCACTTCACTTCTCCAGGCCCTTTCCTGTGGGATGCCCTGGCTTGTCCTGGAGCTCTCTCTGTTCTGTTTCCAGATTAATTTTTGTAACTCTCATCCCAGTCTCACAAGGCTAGACACTCCCCTCTTTCCCGTCAGCATTCTGTCTATTTGTTAACCACGGCAGCTACTGCATTTAATGATAGCCATTCCTGGTCAGTGCCACAAAGTGGAAAAAACTCAGGAATCAGATGATTTGGGGCTCCCACGGTAAGCTCCAGCTGTCCAGGTGGGAGACCTTGAAGAAGTCTCTTTTCCACTTTGGGTTTCATCATCAATGGTTGTAAGAGTTTAAACAAGAGAAGAAAAAATACACATAAACTATCATCATGATAAGCACATGCTAAATGTACAATAAATATTATGTCCTAGTATTAGTCATTTTTCTACCATTGGGGCAAAATACTTGATACACACCTATCACTTCAAGTTGTTATTGCCATCATAATTTGTAGCACAATACATTACTCAGTGCACAGTACTGCCAGTCACATAAAACTATAGCACATGCAGGCTAGGGTGTAGTTGAGAGGTAGAGCATGCATGAGGCCCTGGGTTCCATCCTCAGCACTGAAAAAAAAAAGAAATTTACAACACGTAGAGTCACAGGTTAAATACATTTGATAATGATAACAAACAGTGCTACTAGTTTATGCATGTAATACACTATACATTTACATTAGAGTATATTCCGGCCACTTATTAAAAACCTACTGCACAGTATCATGCTGCATTATGTTAGCAACAGCCTCACACATGCCATGTTTACAGCATCTCTTGATCATTTTTTCTTGTGCTCAGTTTAATCTTGCTCTTTTCATTACAGCCTTAAGAGCAATCGGTTTGTGTATGTGTGTGCCTGTGGGTGTGGGGGGATATGTGTACATATACCCCAGGTGTGTAGTAGGCTATCTCATCTAGGCTTGTGCAAGTGCACTCCGTGACATTTGCTCAATAATGAAATTGCTTAATGGTGCATTTCTCAGAACATGTGCCCATTGTTAAGTGACACATGACTATAAATGAATGAATGACGGTCAAGTTCCTCTGGAACGTGGAGATAAAAGCTTCCTTTTCTGAAAAGTAAATGAGATTGTGGAAGTCACAGATAAAACAAGTTGCTGAGATGCAGTAGCCCTGAAGAGAAAGAAAGGGTCCTTGTGGCCTGATCCTGAGCTACCCATCTACCTGTCCATCCAGCTGCCCCTCCACACTGCTTTCCCGCTGCTTTTGCTGTCCTGAAACTCTCTGGCTTCTTTTTCTAGATGTTTCCCACTCCACTTTCTCAGAAGAGCTACTCCAGCCTTGGGACTGTCTGGCCCCATCATGGCCAGGAAAGGTTATGCTCCCAGGGGACTGGGTCAAAGTATCAGGCATGCCTAATTGATGAGGGTGCAGGGATGAAAGCAGTGCACCAGATATCTTGACTTGTAACTGAGCAGTGTGCTCTGGTCTGGGTTTTGGTCCCACTGAGACGGGTGGGCGAGAGGTGGTTGCTCCTGGAAGCATGGGGAAAGGGCTGCTCTGCTGCTGAACAGGGATGCAGCTCTCTCTGTGCTCTCCCTGTGACTCACTCTACTGTTCACATTCCTAGGCTCCTACTCTCACATTGCCCTTTTCATTCTCTGGCAGATGCTGTCTCCAAACCGAAGGTGTTATGTGAAAATGTCATTGCTCTTATTTTCTGTGCAATTTCATTTTAAATACTCTTCAAAGAAACATGAGGCTTCATGGCAGAGCTGTGAAACCAAATAAACTCAGGGCTGTGCCTCTCTCTGCAAATCGCCAGCTGCGCTATGTAGGGTGAGTTACTTCCAATCTCTGTGTCTCGGGCTTCTCGCCTGCAAAATGGGCTATTGCAAGGCATGAGTGCTTCCTTGGTGAGATGCACTAGTTCCCAGTATGATATGTAGTTCATAACACAGGCAGATTAAATGTGAGCCACTGATTTCTCCAAAATCAATGTTAGATCAAAGATCCAAGCAAGCTCATTTCATCAGTTCAAACAACCACTTTTTCAGATGCTCACCCATTCAAAAGGATTTACTGGGCTTCTCCTGTGAACCAGGTGGTGGGTCAGGTGTTGGAGTAGATAAAGTGGTGATAAAGATGAGGAATCTCAGTGCCTGATAAGAGAAACTGGGGTGAACATGCATCCAGGTAACCTAGGAGTCCCCTTAGCCTTGGGAGGGCTGCAGGAAGAAGGGGTCTGAGCTGAAACCTGAAGCAGGAAGAGAACTTCTAAGGCCAAAGTGGGGGCATTTCCTTCTCTGAGACAAACAAGAGCAGGGCCCTCAGAGCACAGGAAGCAGGTACAGAAAGGAGAGAGTGAGAAGCAAGGATAGAGAAGGAACACAATGCCATCACAGACTCCAGAGCATCAGCCACACCCAGCAAGACTATCTAATTTAAGGGTCGTAGACTTTGTCTCAAGGACACTGGGCAGCTGTGGGAGGGGGCAGCAGAAATTCAGAATCTGAGATACAGATATAGATATAGATAGATTATATATATGATTCTTCTGAAGAGAACAAGTTGCAATGGACAATGAGTGAAGCAGGGAAGAAATCAAAAGCTGATTCCTCTTCATCATGAGCCTGAAATGAGATGGAACTACATTTAAATGTTCACACTACCACTCAACATTTAGGTGGACTTAAATAAGCCTCTTTTCTCTTCTGTGTCCTGAGTTTCTCATCTATAAATAGGTGTCGTTCAGAACATGCACCTTGGGGCTGTTATAAAAAAATGAAATGAGTTAATCCATGTACAGATCTGGCACAGAACAAGCACTCAATAAATAGGAGCCATTGTTGGTGCAGCTTTCTTCTCTCCATCACACATATGCACAGCTCTTGCTCTAAAACACCCTGGCACTTGTGCCAGAACCCCTCCTCATTGTCACAGCCAATTCCAAGTCAATCACTGCCAGCAGTTCTGGGATAAGGGGTGAGTGAAAGAGGCCACATAGGATTTGTGCTGTAGCTCTGTTGCCTAGCAACAGCATCCACATCTGCATCATTGCAGAGCCTGGCTGCATCAGGCACCAGTCAAAACAAAGGAAGCAGAAATGAGTCACAGCCAGTCCCTGGGAACTGGTGGGAGCAAGGCCTTGTTTTTGGAAGAGATCAGATCTATCGAGAACATAGCTCTACAGAAGACCCAGCCCCCTAATTCCCCATTGAGAACCACATTCCTCGCAATCCCTTCTGGTACAAGGATGGTTGGCTGGGTACCAACTGTTTGCTACAGTACCCTGTATACATTACACATTCATAATCTTAAGAATAACACATCCCCATTTTACAGCTAAGGACAATGAGGCTCAGAGAGGATTAATATTCAAAGTTTATGTCTATCTGCCCTCAAAGACCCCATTTATCTTACTAAACCACAAGCATACCGATGCTTTTCAGGCCCCACACCTTGCCCTGATCTCTTTACAAAGCTCCACATCCCAGAATCCAAGCCCTTTGGGCCTTACCCATTGGTGGACAACAGGCAGCTTCCTGGAGGTGATCAAAGCTGGGTCTCCATCTGGCTCATCCTGCTTCTTCTTCTCCTGGGTCCTCACTGCAGGGATCACCTTATCTCAGGGGTCACCCAAGGCTAATAAAGCTGGTGTTATCTTGGATGCTTCCATTTGTCAAATATCTCAAGATCAGTCAAGAAACCTCAACAACAGGGCCCTCCACGTGTCCTTTTGTCCATTCTCAGTATTAGCCTGGCCTTGGTCTCCTGAACACAACACTCTTGCCTCCTGGTTCCACATCTTCCCCCATTTTATACACTGGAGTTCTTCCTAAAGGTCAACTATGACCTTGTCTCTCGTTTGCTTAAATCTGTATCAAGGCTGTGCCTCTTCCACAGTCCTAAACCCCAGATCTCTACAGGAGGCTCCACAACCTACACAAACCATCCACCATGCCTACTGCCCAACACACACACACACACACTCAGCCCCCTTTTCCCTCAGTGCTCTGAGTGACTGAGCGCCTCACTCTTCCCCAACAACAGATGAGCTGAGGGTAGCTTGTGACATTGGCAACTGAAGCCCTTCTAGGGCCACCTGTTTTCATGTTCCAAGTTCCAAGCCAGGGACAGCTCGTCCCTGATTCTGAATGCTCTAATTACCCTCAGCTGACACTGACTTACTTGTACTATGAAATTCTCCAACAGAGACCACGTGGAGGCAGCAGAAGGACCTTAGGCTTGTGGATCAGGAGTAAGAGTTTGAATGTCTGTAAGGTCCATTACTAGTTAAATGATTGTGCTGCTTTAAAATAGCCCACTGAGTCTTTGACACTCTCTTCAAAGATTAGGACTTAATGCTGCAGCCCCCTGCCAGTGTTTGCTGGATGTAATGATTGTTTTTCTAATTAACAGGATATTGTAGAAACAACAGCATGTGACTTCCAAGACTGAGTCACAAGAAGCACTCCAACTGGGTCCTTGCTGTGTGTCTCATAGCACTCACTCTGAAAGAGAGCTGCCATGTCATGAGGATGCTCAAGCAACCCTAAGGAGAATCCCTGTGCCAGGGTGTGAAGGGGGCCATCCTGGAAGTGAATCTCGGACCCCACCAAGCCCTCACACATCAGCAGCACCACTTGTCACCTTCATTACACACCCCTGGGAGATCCTGGCCCAGAGACCTGGTGAAGTCACTCTCAGATTCAGCTGTGAGATAGTAAGCGCTTGCCTTTGTGAGTTGCTAAATTGTGCGGTAACCTGTCACACAGCGATAGATGACTAAACAGCATCCTAGAGTAAATCACTCAGCCTCTGTATGCCTCCTCTCTATTTTTTATCTGTGACATGGGCTTACTAAAAACATGTATGTAACAATGTCAAAACAATTAAGAGTTAATGATTGGAAACCACTTAGCACCAGTGGCTAACATGTACTAAACATCCCATAAATATGATTTTATTCTTGTTTGTTATGAACTGCTCCTTTTTCATTTCTAAAGACTCTGAATAAGACCAAAATCAAGCAATTGGCTTCTTACCCACATAAAAGTCTTCAGCCGTCTACCACTTGAAGTCTAGATACTTTGACATCTTGAAAGCCACTGTCATTGCTGTGGTTAGAAAGAATTTCAGCCTAAAGATTCCTAGCCAAGAGAGTGATGCCTTCTCTAACAACAATGGGTAACTGCTGTCACACAGCGAGCACTTACTCTAAATATCATCTTATATGTGTGAAGCCTCACTTATAGGAATACTGGGTTGATCCATAGACGAGGATATTGTGGCTCAGAAGGCAAAGAGTCAGGTTCCAGGTCCCCAGACAGCATAGAGTAGAAACAGGATCTACTAGCTCTTGACATAATAACCACAACTAAGATAAGCTTAGAGGGGGGCAGCCTCTTCTTCCCTCCAGCCACAGGAACTGCCAGAAAGGTAAGCACTGGCCATGCTGGAAAGTGTGCACTTGACTTGAAGTCAGAGGCACTGAATTCTGGAAGGAGCCACATTTCCAGCCTGAACTTTCAGGACTTTGGGCCTCTGGGGGCTTTCAAAATCCAGAAGTCCTCTTTTGCTTGGGGTGTTGGCACATGTGGGGTACTGGCAACTTCCCTGACCCACACAACACCCAATGACCCACTTCCTTGCTAATGCCTTAAGAGCTGGGTAAAGTAGATTCACTTGGATGAGTAAAGTCTCTTAGTGTCATTTCTGTTTGGCCAATTCCAGTTTTATCCCTCCACCCAGGAGACATCCTGGAGACAACTATCTATGACTGAGAACCAATTAGTGACTCCCCAAAAGTTATAAAAGTGTCCATGTTTTGTGACACATTCTCATGGGTCTTAAAAGGGCAGGCGTGAGAAATTGTACAGGATAATGGTCCTAGAACTCAAGTGAGGCTGAGAATAACAAATGTTGGCTTTCTACTCCAACAGCATGTTAGTTTCCATACAGCTTCCTTCCCACCCAGCAAGCATGCTACTGCTACCCTCACTGAGCTTGTGGCAAAAGGCAGGCTTATTAGTTTGCTAATGTTGCATAAATATGGAGACAAAGGGCCTCCCCCATACCTGTAAGTGTCTTGCTCACATGCCTTTATAATGAGGAACCCAGAACCAAAGAGGAGCCCACAGAGGCCACACATGTTACCTCCCATCTCATAGCATCCTCTGTCACCTTGTCAAGCACATGCTCAGTCTTTCCTTTCATATCAACTGATAGAGAGCTTACTGGCCACCAAAATAGCCCCTTCTGTAAGCCAGGTTTTGGAATGAGACACCTAGGTAGATATTAAGTTCCACCATGTGACCTGGACAAACCTCATCACCCCTAGTTCCACCAGCCCTTTACATAAATAAGGTTCTTGACACCCAAGCCTGCAGAGAGATTCTAATGGCTATGGCTGTACTTTTGAAACAGTAAGCTGCATAGGAATGTGAGAGTTATTTTTATCGTAATTACTGTTATTATGAGAATGTCACATAACACTAATTGTTCCAGAGCTCCCCCTGATATTGAACCCATGTTTGCCCCTCTAGTACCTACACACTAGGTCTTTCCATCCAGAGGATAATGTGTTGGCTGTGGTGAGAAAGATAAGAAGTTATCAGTTTTGTTAAGATGTAACTCCAACCTAAGAACTGTCATGCTGGGAAAATATGGATGAAAAGGGTGCTCACTAAGAAACTTGTTACTGGTCACATGCCAAGTACATTACAGAGAAAAGAATGCTCAGTCTTCCTTCCCCCTTCTCTTCCCTTCTCCCTTCTGTCAACAGCATTATGGTGTCTTCTATGATAGATACAGATACATTTTCTGAGACCCCCGCCAACATACACCCCACACATCTCACACTAGAAACAAACAATTTCAGAAATAAACAATTTGTACATTTTAGTTTGTGTGTCATTCTGAGTGTTATGATGAAATCATGTGTCATCCCACTCTGTCTCCTGATAATTTATTTCTTTCCTAGTGCTCATCACTGTCTGATAGTTTTTCATTCATCTGCATTCATTTACTCTCATTTACTCTTCACTTTCCATGGTTTTAGTTACTGAGGGTCAAAGATATCCTTTCAGGGATCATTTCTATACTTAGTTACTGAGGGTCAACTATAGTCCAAAAATAGTAAATGGAAAACTCCATTACTGCAACACTATTCATAATCAGCAAGATGTGGAATCAGCCTTGGAGCCTATCAACAGATGAGTGGACAGTGAAAAGGTGGTACATGTGTATAATTGTATTAAAATTGATAATTGTAAATTTAGCACTGGGATACAGTATCCAACACCTACCACATCACTCTCACAGCTTCATGCATCACCCTCCCAGGCACATTGCCTGGCCTCCAAGGTCTTCCTTTGAAATCTGGGTGAAAGCTTCCATGACCCCTTAACTCTTGCATTCTGTATGCCCAAAACTTAGCATCACAAGGATGATGCCAAGTACTGTTGCCAGCTCAAACAATAACCTGGACCCTTTAGACTATGGATGTACTAGCCTCTTAAGGTCTAGACAGCTAAACTCATGGACAGTTAAACACTTCTGTAGGCAGCCCTGAATCATAAGGTGCTCTGGGGCCCTCTTATCAAAGCAAAATCTTTTAAAAGTTTACCTTTTTATACCTTTGTGCCAGAAATGGCTGGGATCTGGCCATTTCCTGAGATGTCCTCAAGGCATAATTCCCCTTGTTCTGGTGCAAAGTACTTGGCCTCTTCCTCTCTTCCCCTTCCCCCTCCTTCACTTCCCCTCCCTCTTGCTCTTCCCCTCTTCCTCCTGTACTCCTCATCTTCTTCTCTCTTTCTTTGTCTCCTTCTCCTCCTTCTTTTAATCCTACAGCTATATTCCCAGCCATTTTTATACTTTTATTTTGAGGCAGAGTCTCATTAAATCATTATGTTACTCAGACTGAGATCAAACTAGCAATCTTCCTGCTTCAGCCTCTGAGAGTGCTGAAATTAGAGGCATGTGTCACCATGGTCAATTTTGCTACTTTTAAATTGCATTAAACTTACTTAGCAACCATATCTTCTGTGGCTCTAATTTTATGTGTGCTTGTTCTCTACCAAAGTATAGTTTTTACATCTTTTATCTCTGCTTTGTTGACCCTACTTCCTACTGTAGATCTGTTCAAAGGCGGCCCGGGTTCCCCTGTCTCAGCCTGAATTCTGGACTGCCTTGGAGTTTTTTCTGTAAGGCTAATTAGCCTGTCTCTTAAAATTTAGTGTCCTGCAAAGTCTAAGGACATTTGCAAAATTTAGACGAGTTCTTTGCCAGAAGGTAAAACAAATGGACCCTAGTCCAGTTTCAAACAGACTTCTCATTCCCACCTGAAACCTCATAAGCCTGGCATTTATTGTCCACATTTCTATTATATTAAGTCCCCAACTTAAAAACAAGTTCTGTTCAGGAAGTATGTTTGCAAGTCAGATTCATTCCTAAGTCTGACCAAGTTGAGTTTTATATACCTTTGACATAAATATACAATGTAATATATAATATACATTCTAATACAATGTAAAATATAATGCACAGTGTTACCGTGGTTCATGAACTTAATTTGTCCCATGATTCTGGGGAAAATGCCACATTCATGTTCCCACACAAAAGGTGGCCATGATTGTGTTCATCACTGGATGTGGAATTCACATACAAAAGCAAAATTTTACCAAATGCTTCTGTTTGTGAACCAAATTTTTTGCAAAGAAAAGCGTTCATGAACTGAGGTGCCACTGTACATCTTCGGCCCTGATTGAACACTATACTACTGTACACTAGCACACTACTGTAAGCACTACAGTACTATACATTATCACACTGCAATAAGCACACTAGCACAGTACAGTCAGCACACTACAGTAAGCACACTGTACTACTGTACACTATCCCACTACAGACATGTGGCAATGTCTGGCAGACACACAAGGTACCATGATTTGTTTGTATCCACAAATGTTCATAATACAAGGTCCACCTGTATCTGTGAAAGTTCACAATTTGAGGAACTAACTGTATATTCTGATATTCTAAGATCTTAGCTCAGAATTACCCATCAAGCTCTGCTTACAGCATTCTAGGGATTCACTAGCCTGCATCTCCAAACCTTCTGTGAATCAGTTCCAAAATCTGCTAAACCACAGGGCCAGGTACAGTTATAGCAGCAACCCCACTCTTGGTACTAATTTTCTGTATTCATCACTCTCCCATCACTGAGATAAAATACTGAATACCTAAAACTTAAAAGAGAGGTTTGGCTCAAGGTTTCAGAAAGATTAGTTTATGATTGGCTGGTTCCAAGGCAGAAACAGCACAATGGGAAGATATGGTGAGTGAAAGCTTGTAAACCAGCGGTGAGCAAGAAGCAAAGAGAGAGAGAGGGAGAAGGGAGAAAGCAGGTACAAGGATATCCCCCTTTTAGGTTGCACACCCATTGACCCACCTCTTGTCATCAAGCTATGCCTCCTAACAGCACATTTAGCTATGAATTCATAGATGATTTAATCCACCAATGACTCAATTATCTTCCAAAAGCCTCGTCTCTGAACACAAAACTTTGGGGGACGTTTTGGATGTAAACCATAACAACAACAGAATATTACAGAGTTATATAAAAGGTGAAATCTTATAATTTGCAGCAAATTGAATTAAACTGGAGGACATTATGTGAAGTGAAATCAGCCAGACACAGAAAAAAGTACAGCACATTTCCTATATATGAAAACTTAAAAAGTCAACCTGAATGTATAGAGATAACTAGAATCTGTAAAGGGGAAGAAAATGATAGAGGGAGACTGGATAAGAGGTTACATATAGAGTTAGGTAGAAAGAATAAGTTCTAGTGTTTTATAGCACAATGTGATGACTGCAGTTCATAATAACCTATTTCATATTTTATAAAGTGCTATAATAATAGAGTTAAAAGGTTTCAAGTAAAAAGGAGAAGGAAATATTAAGAACACTGATTTTATCAGTATATACGTGTAAACTGTACCCCATAAATTTGTACAATGATTACATTAGTCTAAAATTTTTAATTTTGAAATAATTTAAAAAGATAAAGTTAGAATAAGAAACAAATGCCCCGAAATAAACAATCTATAACTTTCAAATTGTCATCCTGAGTACCATAGTGAAATCTTGTAGCACCCCACTAAAGACATAAATCCTCCATTCATCCAGTAAATTCATAGTGTCTGCACTGCCTGTCTATTAGACTTTTAGTAACTATCTCATCTATCAGATTGACTGTTGTGGTGTCACAATGCTGTATTTACCTAGCCCTTTCTGTAGGAGCCTAATGTTATATCATAATGCTTACATCATTCACTTCACTTCATCTCATCACGTGGGCATTGCATCCTTTCACACCATCACAAGAAAGATGGGAAATATAGTACAATGAGGGAGAGAGACAGAGAAAGAGAGGATATTCAGATAGCTCTTTTTTTCTTTTGGTTGTACTGCAGGTTGAACCCAGAGCCTTCACACTAAGCAACATTTTTTTTGAGACAGGGCTTGCTAAGTCACAAGTTACTTAAGCTGGCCTTGAACTTGCAATCCTCTTGGTTCAACCTCCCAGAATGCCACAATGTATCACTGCACCTAGCTTCTGACAACTTTTATTACAGTACAGTGTTGTAAACATTCTGTTTTATTATTAGTTTTTCTCACTAATCTCTTACTGTGCTTAGTTTATAAATTAAACTTTATCATATGTATATATGTATAAGGGCATATACAGGGCTTAGCACTATTTGTGATATCAGGTATCTACTAGGGGTCTTGGAACATACTCAAAGAGATAAAGAGAGACAAATGTATTTGTTTACTTCTCTGAACTCTCTCAGTAGAATAGGAATGCCTTCCCAGGAAGCAAGAACCCTGTCTGTCTTATTCTCCATGGAGTTCCCAGTGTCACCATGGGGCCTGGCCAACAAGACACTGAATACATGTATGTTGAAGAAATTTCTAAATAAATTATAACGAAGTACAATTTCTATATTGATCTCTCTGGTGCCAAGTGACACATAAGTACACAAATGGTCTTGATCGTGTGAGAGAAGTGCCCTGAGAGCGGATAAAGAAGGAAAAATAGAGACAAAGAGAAAGAAGGAGGAATACTGCTTCATTGGTAACCAAGAAACTTCCCTTGGGAGAGACTTCAGTTAGTTGTGAGGCAAAAGTAGGAGTTAATCAGGTGGAGGAATAAGCTATGTATACAGAGAAGCAGGGTGATGAATGATGAACTCTTTGCAGTTGGACATTGTCTTTCACTGTGGCTCATGCATAGAGTTTACGGGGATTCAGCCAAAAGAAGGCTGACCATGAAATGCATCTCCTTTCAAGAGCAGGAAACTCTGAGTGCTCCGGGTAGGAGTAAAGAGGGTCAGGCTTACTAGAGTGGGAATCAGTTTAGTGCAGTGAGGAGAGGTGGAGGGAGGGCCTGGAGGTAGATCAGGCAGGAGGTGGGTCCAGCAGAGAGGTGAGGCCTCTAGACTGAGGCAGGAGCAGGAAGCTAATGATGCCCCAAGAATGAGGGAGCAATACTGAGCATCTGGAGTCAGGGACAGAATGAAATTAGGAGCAAGGAGGACCTCAGAGATCTTCACCTGAAGAACCCTATGCTTCACCACAGTGGCATGATCCTAGATTCCCGAGGAAGAAAGGACAGGCATAGAACAGTCACATGCTGATATCCACTATATGTCACATGTTTTGCATCCACTGCATTGCTTGGTTCACAAGCTGGGCTTTTCTCCTTTTATCAGATGAAAAAACTGAGGCTTGGAGAAGCTGAAAACACTCTCCACATTTCTACATATAAGAAAGGGAGAGACAATCATCAAATCCAGTTTCTTCTGCCATAATAATCTGACTTTCTTTTATTATACCTCTATTTGCTAAAAGACTTGAGGAACAAGTATTGAGAAGAGGGAAACAGAAGAAAATAGCAGGGCACAAAACCATGGCAGCCATGGGGCTTCGCCTCCATGACAATTTTGCTTTCTCTTTGCCATATTCACTCTTCTCTAAATGTCAATAGTAAAGTGAAGAGTCACGCATTTTTTCTATGCTGATTTTGTTAACATCAAAGATCTTTTCAAAATCCTTGCCCATACCTGCACTGAGGCACCATTTCCCTTTCATATGTGGTAAATGCCTAACCCCTGACCCCTATTAATCAACTCAAAATGTACAGCAGGCTTTGAGGTGAGAATTTCAGAGCAGACATCCCAAGCCTCTAAAAGAGAAGGAAAAACACAAGGAAACCCTAAGGGAAGCTCCCATTCCTACCACCATCCTTATGAGATTGTTGGATCATGACATTTCATCATCCCCAACTGATAGTGAGAAAACTGAGTCAGAGGTGGAATTTTTCACACAGTCACACTAGAAGGCAGAGGCCACACTGTCACTATGGCTCACTTGGATGTGCCATGCAATGGGGGCTGTGGCCACATGGTCATCACAGGGCCCAGCGTGGCCACTGTGTCACTGGCATGCTTGCGAGATGCCTCATGTATCCCGCTCACTCTGACACCAGCTTCTATATCTGTGTTTTCATTTCCAAGCACAGTGCCTAAGACCTAATGTTTACTCCTTCAGGATTTGTCAGGAGGACTGACAAGTCATTTTCCAATCAGCAGGAAAAAGAAAATGGTAGCACTGGGATCCCAATATTACCTTCATAAAACAGGGCAACCTCCATCCACACCAGCCCTTGCATGACACAGGTGAGTGCCACAAAGGTGGGTGGCATAGTGCAGCTACAAAGGGTAAGACTACCCCCATCAAACCCATTCTCACCACAGCTAGGGCCATGTGCCTGGAAAAAGAAATGAGGAAGCAAAAATCTTGAGGTAGAAATGAGCATGCTTTGCATTATGGAAATGAGAAAAATGTGACACACACACATGTATGTGTGCTTGTGTACAGCAGAATGCTATCAGCCTTCAAATGAAGAAACTCCTACCATTTGCAACAACATGAATGAGTCTGGAAGCTAGTGTGTTAATGTAAAATAAACTGAGTACAGAAGGGCAAATATTGTTAATTCTACTTATATGAAGTATCTAAAATACTCTAACAGAAGTAGACAATACCAGGCTCGGGAAAGGGGAGAGTAGGGAATTGTTCAATTACTCCAGGCATGCAAGGTTTCAGCTACGCAAGATCAATAAGTTACAGAGATCTGAAGTACAACACTATTCCTACTGTTAGCAAAATGGTATTAGGCACTTGGAAATTTGTAAGAAGGTTAACTGTCAGGAAATTTGTAAGAACTTTTGTTAGCTGTTAATTTAAAAACATAAAAATAAAAACAAAGGCACACAGAGAGACCTTGGGAGGTATAGGACTTTGATGATGGTAACCAAAGTCAAAGGTGTTTGCAAGTATCCACACACATCAAATTATGTGCCTTAAATATGTGCACTTCCTTATCAGTGAGCCTTCAATCAATTGAGTAAAAATACTTTTTCAGATGCAAAGCAAACCCTTCCTTTTGTTTTGTGGGTGTTGTAACTGATATCCCACACAAACCACTGCCGCCATTCCCACGCTCTTTGCTTCCCTGTCACTTCGACTTTGGGCCCTGTTCTGGCTGCCTCAGGGAATGGACATGGGTGCTTAAAGCACAGAAAGTAGGAGCTTCTTTCTCACCCTTCAATTCCAACTTCTGGAATCCTAAACTCCCAGGGGGAGGAAATTTTCACATGGCACAAACAAAATTCTTAAACACAGGAGGCCGTAGGAATAAGACTTTCTTTTCTGTTATAGCTGACCACATTTGAATCAGAGCAGACTTCTCTATATTGGAAGCAAAAGACATTCAGGGAGAAGAATCAACAGACTTTATGAGAGTCTTAAGGAAATAGCTTTGATCTTTTCTCTTGAGTGAATCTCAGGAAGGGAGGAAACGCCAGACGTGTGTGATGTTCCAGAGCAGAGAGAATGTGTACCTCGTTTCCATGGGAAGTCCAAGGGTGGAAAAAGAAACTACAGAAAAAGATGCTCAGTCTACCTTGGAAACACAACTGTGGATAGCTGTACAAGGATGTGCTGGTGACCACACACCACAGAAGCAACAAAAGGGCTTCTGAACACCAAAGTGTCAGATCCACAACCAGCAACCTGGCAGAGAATTCTGAAGGAAAGCAGCCTGGAGATCTCTGTTTCCGTCTCTGCTTCCCCCTCACCCCGACTCCATCATATCCAACCTATAAGAAAGACTTGGGTTGGTCATTCAAAACATAAGCACAGCCACATACCGCACAACAATACTTCTAGTCCTTAACAGACCACATATACAGTGACAGTTCCAACCAATGATCCCAGAGCTGAAAACTTCCTTTCACCTCATGATACCACAGCTGTCATAACATCCTGTGCAATCCATTGTTCATATGTTTGTCGTGACACTGGTGTAAACAAAGCCAGTGTGCTGCCATTCATATAAAAGTACAGCAGCAATATCATTATGTACAATAAATAATATGTGATCATGATGATGCACGATTATGTGACTGACAAAGATTTACTATGCTGTACTTTCAAATCATCAGAATAGACTCCTATTTATAAAAGTAGCTTACTGTAAGACAGCTTACTGTCACACCTGCAGCAGCCTTGTCCCAAGGATGTTTATTGCATCTCTCAGCCACACCAAGAGGCCACTTGAGCTGACAGACCTGACACACAGGTTGGTGGAAGTAAGTGCCCTCTGCAATGATCACACAATGAAATCACCCACTGATATGTTTCTCAGAATGTGCCCCATCCTTCAGGGATAACTGCACACAGGAGATTGTCTCAACAGTGTTACTACTCCTACTGTTATGCTTTTCAGAATGTTCACACCTCAGACCCATCTACAGCCATCCCACCACCTCTCACCTAAATTGGGAGACAGCGTCCCCACTCAATTCCACCCTCACACTATCGGTGCTTTTCCTACCCACAGCAGGTAGAGCGATCCTTTCAAAACAAGGTGAATCATGACACTCCAAAGTGCAGAATCCTCCAGTGACTCCTTGTCACCCCCAGCTCAAAATGTAAATTCCCTTAGTGACCTACAAGAGTTTACCTTCCAATTCCTCAGACCTCATTTCAGTGGCCTCCCTCTTGCTTCTTTTACACCAATTATCTCACCTTTCTGGCTGTTCCTCTGACATACCGAGCTCACACTCCAGTTCAGGGCCTTTGCAGATGTCCTTGAGTGCTCCAATGCAGATTCTGGACTACTTTACAGTCTTGGCCGAGCACTCTAAAGTCATTCTCAACCAGTCTCTCTTCATCGTCTTCCACGTTTTATTTTTCCTGATAGCGCCTATCATCACCTTTGTTTGGTTGATTATTTTCTCCCCTCTGTTAGAATGTAGCACCAAATGCGTGGTTTTGTCTTATTTTCTTTTATGTCTATATCCTTGGCACTTCAAGCAGTGCCTAACACTTCATATGTGATCAATGGATATTTGTTGCATGGACAATGTTGCAATGGCCCATGTTGATAGATACCAAGAGCCAATGAAATAGAATCTCGAATCTTAAGTGGAGGTTAATGAAGTCCACAAGAGTTATATCTTTGATTCTTGGATAGCATTTGTGTTTTCCAGATCTTACATGCAACCCCAAGGATAAAATGAAGGGATTTTTAAAATTTCATTCCTCACCTTGGAATAGGGGCTAAAAAGACTAACCTAAGTTAGTGAAAATGAAGTTGTGTTTCTTGCACTGAGTTTATGGTCTGGGATTCATAGTAGATACACTTTCTTGGAAACAGAACTCCTAGCCAGTTAGTGGTAACACACTGACAGTCTCAGTGATCCTGGGGTTGGATCGTGCCCTCCTATGCCCTCATTGCAGAACACTACATACAGCACCCACTCCTTTCAGTGTCCATACCTGGTCTGGTGGGCAGTAGGTGACTAATAGTAAAGGCATTTATGGAGCATTTGTAGTTCCAGAGCCAGGACTAATGGCTTCTCCTAAATGCTCTGTTCTAATCTTCCCCCACCCCTCTCCAAGGTCTGCAAGACTTGCACGGCTGCCAGACACACACTGCAGATGGCCCGTGACATAGATGCACTCGAAGTTCCATGAGGAAGACAAAGACATGAATCAGTGATGACCATATGGCTCAAGCTCAAACAGAAGGGAGCAGGATGCTGTAGGAACCAGAAGGGAAGCTGATGCATTCTCTTCAGGATAGAGGTCAGTGAATTCCACTCTGCAGCTGCCAGAGCCCCATGTGCTCCTTGCTTTAGGGCCTCTAAGCATGTTGTTCTCTTTTGTGAGACCCCCTAATCTTGGCTCTTCACATGGCTGGCTCCTCCTCAGGCAGCCTAAGCACCTTCCAACATTTCTACCAAATAGGGCTCCTTCTCCACACCACTGTTATTCTCAGTGATAGTAGTTGGTCTATTTCATAATTTAGTTTAATTGTTTCCCTTCTCCCCTATTGGAACATAAGCTCCCTGAGAATGGAGACCTGCATGTACATTTCATCACTGTAACCCCCAAACCTAGACAACTGATTGACACAACATTATTTGCTGAGCAAAGGCCTGATTGAGCGTGTGAGTGAATTTGTTAGGGGCAAGTGTTGATTAACAACAGGGACACATTCTGAGAAATGCATCATTAAGTGACTTTGACATTGTGCTGCTTATTAGAATACACTCAAACAAACTAAAGCCTTTACAATGCCAGTAGGCTATAGAAATTTATGAGACCACCACAGTATATGGGCCATCACTGACGTAAATCATCATTATGTGGCACATGACTGTCACTGAAATTCCAAAAGACACAGTTGCCTGCACGAGGAGAAGAACATTCCAGATAGAAAAGACTACATTGGCAAACTGGAGAGGATTTGCCCGATTTCACATTGGGTAGGAGCCTAAAGATATTCTTGGTTTTACGCTGTTTAGGAAACCTCATAATCAGTACCTTGCACCCCTCTACAAGCTACCCTAGAGCCAGCTTCAGAAAACACACTATATTCTCCCTGATGATGAGAGAATATCTGACCAGGAATTATCCCAGCTAAGCAAAAGTATAGCTGTCTGTGGTGGGACTGCCTCTCAGCATTCCCTTCTCAGTCAGTCAGGTGACTCTTTGTCCCAGGAGTGCAACTACTGGAAGTCTTAGTGTCAGGGCTACTGAGATTGAAGCCCCACTACCTTGAACAAGCTGCTAGGTCCCCAAGTCCTTGTTCCTGTACCGTAAAATAGAGGTAAAATTCCTTTGTGACTGCTGAGAGGATTAAGTGAAAGAGGTCCGACGAGCCCTCTGCGTAATGGACAGTACATAACAAAGAATTCAGTAAGGGCTGAATAGATGGATGGGTAGATGGATGGAGAATGAATGAATGAATGAATGAATGAATGAATGAACTGAAATTTTTATTAAGGCTCTGTCCTTTAGTAAATGTGCACATCTGGATGAAAGAGAAGATACACATTCTCCTTGCCAAAAGTGGTGCTTCTTGAAAACGCATGGATATGAGCTGTGCAGGAACCTCCCTCTCACACTCAGCCCTTTCACAGAACCACAGAAGTTGTCTGAGGGACTCTGGTGTGAAGACGGCCATTGTCTAACTCTGTGCTCACCCTCAAGATGGATCAGCCAGCATAGCAGGAACATGTCTCTGGCACATACAGAAGGGACTCCCTCCCACATAGGGAAAATGCAGGGGTTGAGATTATCCCACAGAGAGCCTTTGGACTTCTTCAGACAGACTTCAGTAGCCAAGGGTGTGGCCCTGGAGCCCGCCTGTCCAGGTTCTACAGTCTACTCTCTTTGGGTCATAATTTCTGGATCTGTATCCTGAGAACAGTGATAGCATTCACCTCCATGGTTTTCTGGGTGGGTTAGTGAGTTCACATATGGAGACCTGAGAAAAACCTGTCCTACTTAGATTCCCAACACATGCTGGCTGAAAGTCGAAATAAAAAGATGCAGCATCGTATAATCGCCTTACCTAGGCCCTGGGCACAGAGGACACAGAGATACATGAAATGTGACTCTAGCCCCCATGTTGTGGCAGTCCTGTGAGGAAGGCGGCTGCATAAACAAACAGTTCCCCTAGTGACATCGGTACCATGACAGAAGAACAATTAACAGGCTGTGGCCATCCACAGCAAGAGCACCTAACCCTACCTGGCAATCCACAGGGCTTTCCTGAAGGAGGTGATAAACCTCAAATGACCAGGAGGACAAGAAGGAAGAAGACAGAAAAAATACTCTAAGCAAAAGGCAGTGCGAGTGCAATGGCCCAGAGGCGAGAGCTTGGCATGAGAGGATGGGAAATATATGGGTAAGAGGAAATACAATCGTGGCTGGGAATATGAAGGCACAGCCCATGCACCAGACCCTGTACCAGGAGTTAGAAAAAAAAATACAGGAGCAGTTCTCCAGAAGTATATACTGTAGTAAGTGAAATGGTAATCAAGATAAGCAATGGTAATACTTGGAACACAGTATAGTGGGGGTTATGATCAAGGTATGCCGGGGGAATACAGGAAACCTAGGTACGGATGTGAAAAGAGCTTTAGAAGAACGCTTTAGGGGCAAATAAGTAAATGATAGATAATATGTGCTGGTAGGAAGTACTTTGACAGAAATGAAGCAGAGTGATAAGATGGCAAGTGACAAGGACAGGGTGACAGGATGGTGTGCTTTTGAAAGATATTTTAGGGGAAGTGAACTTGGAGCCCATTTATTGAGGATAAGAAGTGAGATGGGCGAAAGAGTTCTGGACGTCTGTGGTGGCAGGAATAATAGGCCTGTATGAGTGCATGAAATTCAGCTCAGGCCTTCCCACCAGAAAGACTACCAAGACCCTGAATAGCAGCTTGGCATTTTATAAGATAAGGAAGATCATTGTGGTTAGAGTTAATTCCATGAAAGCAAGCACAGCGGAAGCTGAGATGAGTAACCCAGGGCCTGCATAGTGGAGCTGGAGGAGTTGGTACAAGAAGACTGTTGAATGGTGCTCAAGTCCAACAGACACAAGTCTCAGAAGTATGAGTTTGGCTTACTCATAGACAGACTGGAGTTAAAGGTGGAGAATACGAGTGACATACAAGTGGGTGTTGGAGAAATATGAGGGTATTTGAGTTCTATCCTGTATGAAGTAGGGGCCACAATGGGAGTGACAGCTGCAGTCTTAGAAAGACCACTCTTGCATGAGATGTTTGATTAACGGTTGCATTTATTTCTGAAGGCTGCTGTGAGAAGGCATCGTAAGCAGGGATGGCTCATAATGGAAGTGTATTGTGTCGCACACAGTGCTAAGGACTGGAAGCTTGGAGTCAAGGGGTTGAAAGACTAGTGCTTCCTCTGAATTTTCAGGAGAACCCTTTCTTGCCTCTTTCAGCTTTTTTTATTTACCCGGTATCTTTGTCACTCCATGGCTTGACCTTCATTATCACATGGCTTTCTCCTGTTCCTGTGTCTTCACGTGGTATTTTCTTCTTATACAGGCACCAGTCACTTTGCTTACCACATTTTCATGGCCTCATCTTAACTTGACCATTTGTTAAATTCTGATTTAAGCATGAAATACCATTCACAAGTATCAGGGATCAGGGTTTTAGCATGTCTTTTAAAGGGACATAGCACAAAATCTCTTTATCTATAGCTATATCAATATACTAATACCCTCGCCTATACCTATTCCTATATCTGTACCTGTACCTGTAGCTGTACCTGTAGCTGTAGCTGTGCCTATACCTGTCGGTGTGCCTGTACCTGTACCTGTATCTATATCATCTATATTCCTGATGCTGGCCAGGAAGAGAATGTAAAGAACCATGAAAGCGAGAATTTTGCAGATTCCAAACATAAACATTTGCTTTTGAAACCTTAAAATAGCATCTGATGGAATTTGTTACCTAAATCCAAATGGTAGCCACATTCCTGCTGATGTCATGAATCAATAATCTCTTCTCACAATCTAAAAAATTCAGGACTTTTCTCCCATTAGATAGGCTTGCTTCCCCCATATTAAGTGCACTTCAGATGCACACTTTCTTCATGTGACCTTCGCTTGAAAAGTAGCAAGCTCCAAGGACTGATACAGGTAATACCAACAGGAGACATCACTGATCCTCGCTGGTCTCCACAGTTCAAGGAAGGTGTAGAGAAGAATGATGAGACTTAACAAGATCTGTCATGTGCTCCAATGGGTCCTGAGTTGCTATTCAAGCCTAGCTGGTGAGAAGCCCCAATCTGAATTGGGACAGTAACATAATATGGAAAGTAATTAAAATTTGAATCCAAACACATTAATCTCTACTTTAGATAAAAGATACCTGCTAACCCAGAGCAGTCCAGGATATGTTATTGGACTTGGTAAATTCTTCCCAGTCCTTCGTGTTTGTAATGTAGGATAGCCATAGAGTAGCCACTGTAAGAAACATTATTCAATATCCCCATATTTCAGCAAATCATAATAAAAGTCCATTGCTCATCTGCACATGTTTAAAGTAGGTGCACCTATATGCACAGGTTTCCTGGGGAGCTACTGTCAAACACTGTGGGGTCTGAGATCATACTCCCACTTTCAGTCTGATACACTGGCCTGCCACCATTTCATGGACGTTGCCATAAGACAGTCTCTTGAGTTAGGGACAAAGGACGTGAGTGTCATGTTTGCATTGGCTTCTTTTGCTCCCTAAGTCCCATGAAAGCTATACAGAGTGGTCCAAGTAGCTGCTACACTATGAGTTAGCATCATAAATTAGTGAGTTTAAATCTTTTATAACAGGTGGTAAGCCTGTTTATCCTTTGACTGAGAGGAGGACATTATCTTTATTATATCAGGCAGCAAGTAAATCTGCTCTCTGCTTAGAAGTGGACCCCATCTTTATCCTCCAAGGCTGTTCGTTATACAAACATCCTGGAAAAAAATAGTCTGGAACAAAATCTGCTAGTGACTTTGCTCACAACACGTGCAAAAATAGCAGAGCTCCATGCAAGATCATCTCCAGTGACTCAAGGGTTCTGAATCCTTCCCCAATGGGTAAGTAACATCCTTCTGGTTCTTAGAATCTTCTTTATGCCTCTGGAAGATGAGAAAAAATAATAGGAGATAAAGATGGGGAAAAAGTTGTTAATGGCCCAAGCCTAGTGTTGGTATACCCATAAGACATTGGCCAGAACTTGACAAGTCATTCCTGTCTATGAGGGAAGTTAAGGAGTGTAGTCACTGTGTGTCTAGAGGGAGAAGAGAAACGTGCTTTGATGAAGAACTTCTAGCAATTCTACCATTCTGTTTAAATTCAAATCTAAGTTGCACAAAATTAATCCAAAGGTTTCTGGCAATCTTCTGGGAAGTAGGAGTATGGGGTAGAGTGTAGGGATAGGAAACAGGAAGAGAAGGAAAAGGACTGTATTTCTAAGTCCATAGTAAAATATTTATTTGACAAGAGCACAAGATTTGAAAATTTATGGCATGATTTTAAAGCTACAGTTACATTTTCCTAAAATACCAGCCCATCCCAGACTAAAGGGTTTCCTGGGATGTAGGACTATGTTAGTCTGTTTTCTGATACTATAACAAAGTACTTGAGGCTGAGTAACATGTAAAAAGAGGCTTACTTGGCTCACAGGTTTGGAGGTCCTGATCATGGTGCCTAGATTTTCTAGCTTTAGTGGAAGTTTTCTGGCTATATCACAGTGCAGCTGATATCATCATGGCAGAAGTGCGTATGAGAAGGAGAAGCCACCTAAGAGACAGGAAGCTAGAGAAAGGAGAGAAGCTAGGAATCTATACACAGGAACTAACTGGTGTTCTTTAAGAATTGTTAATCCCTTCCACAGGCAGCATCCCAATGACCTATGTATCTTTCACTAAGCCCCACCTCTTCGAGCTTCCTATTTCTCACTATCACCACACTGAGTTTCTTTGGGAGACACACTCAACCATGTCCAAACCAGAGCAAGGGTTTTCAGTGTCAAAGCTGGGAATGTCTTGGTAAATTGAGACAGCTGTTTGCTCTATTTTTCAGCTACCCTAGCCTTGTAAAAATTATGTCCCCTTTTGGAACTTTATTTTCTCACCTTCTTCACTTAGAAAGTGAAGCCCAGCCACGTACTTCCTATCTTATGCAAACGTGGTGAAGATTCATCAAGGTCATGAATAGGAAAATCCTTGTAAAGGATCACAAACATGTGAGTTGATCCATTTCAGAAAACATGAAGGTTAGGAGTGGAAGAAAGAGATCTTGAATTAATAGAGTAACAGCGCAAAGACTATAACTTTGAACCAATGTGTTTTATAAATGAGGAAACAGGTGAGAGAGACTCCAGGTGGTAAATGGAATTAACTCACCGAAGGCCCTTAAACATGTCTTGGCAGAGCTGGAGCCCAGGCCTCTTTGCAGTGAGTTCAGTGCCCCAGCCTCTCACTAACTTTTCACTTTTCTATTCCTGACATCTGTAAGATGTTTATAGAACTCAATAAATCATTGAGAGGTGTTTCTCACTCACCTTAAGCTCATTAATATGATCAAATTGACATTCCCCCAGCCCCTAGTCCTTGCATTTGCCAAATGCTACATAAATGAAGAATTTAGGATATGAAAAATTTGTCATGAGTATTTATTTCCCCCAATAAACCCTGACATTGTATCACAAAAGCCCCACAGTATTGATATTCATCATGTTCAGAGTCAATTGGAAATAAAATGCTTTGCATAAATCCCAGGTTATAATTTAGAAATTTAAAAATGAGTACCAGCCTTTCTGTTTCAAACTCCCAAGGCAAACCTCTTATTCAGACTGGGTCTGCCCAAATCCTGACCTTTGCTGGGATATAAATATTATTTGCTCTCTTCTTCAGTCCAGAAATTCATTTCACTAAGTCATCCTAGACATTTTTGAAGGCTACCTTAGCATAGCAGTATGTGTGATGTTAGGCAGGGAATCTGCTTCATTGTGTTGTCCAAATGTTTATCTGCAATGATACATTCAAACATTCGTCATAGTTACACCAATTATTTCATCCTATATTGGCAGCCAAAGAGGAACTCATTATTTTCACCCCTCACCTGGTGCTTCTCCTGAATTTCATGTCCTGGTAATGCCAACACAATCTACTTAGCTATCTAGAAACACAAAAAAATATTCTCAATTCTTCTACCACCATCCACAACATTCAACTTATCACATGTCCCATAATTTCTTCCCCTCTCATTATATCTCTGAAATCCACTGGTATCACTCCATCTTTATCACTACCAAAAGAGTTCAACACTTATCATCTTTCACCCAGACTATTCCAATAGCCCCTCAGAGGCTCTCTGTCCCAGCTTGCTCTCATCACAAAAACACACACAGCCTACTGCTGAAACATCCTGTGACTGTGTGCTTAGCTGCCCATTTTCTTTATATTTCTCCCTTTCTTCCCTGATTATTAGTATTACCATATGTACTTCCTATATGGGTCTCAGAAAAGGCCATAAATAGGCATTGATTATGATCCCATAAGTACTGTTGCTTTATGTGTAATGCATTTTAATTTGAATATATAATACCATACAATTAATTTCATTTGGTTTTCCACTTCCATACCTCAGTTTTGTTGCATGGATATGTTTCCATGCAGCTGTGGGTACACCTCATTTGTGACTCTGGCTCCTGTATAGGATTCCCTGTATGAATTCATCACATTTTATCTGTTCTTATCTTTCATGGTGTGCACCCAGGTTGCCCTCCCTTCCCACCTCCCTTTCCACAGATCTGGGCAATATTTGATGTAGCACATGCTGACCTTGGAAAGTATTTTGCTGGGCTATAGACCTAGAAATGTGCTAACTGGCCCATGTGGCTGAGGCATGCTTAATTTTGTTTACTGCTATAGACCACTTTCCGGAAGGATTCTGCCAATTTATGTTTCCACTTTCACCAAGAGAATCCTGGGTTCCCTGCATCCCACTGTCACTTGGAACTATTCACTCAGTAATGTTTTTCATACTAATAGGTTTAAATTGATTTCACGATGGTGTTCACACTGCCATTTTCCTCGTTACTACTGAGGTATTGTTTAGCCATTTGGACTTTCCAGGAAGAGAAAGAGCTATTCATCTTTGCTTCATTTCTTATTATGTTATTTTCTTTTTTAATTGATTTGTAGAGGCTCCTTACATATCATAGGCATCAATTTGTTGATGTGAGATGTTGCAAGTATATTTACTCAGTCTATGATTTATCTATTAACTTTATTGACAGAATTCTTCATTACAAAACTTTCTCCACTTTGATGTCAAATTTATCCACTTTTTGATTTATGTTTTGTCATTACCTCTTTTTCTCTCAGAACTTACTCCTTATCCCAGTCATAACTGTAGCACAGTCATGTGCCTCGATGTCATCATTGCCTTTATACAGGTGATTAAAGCAGAGACGGATACCTGACTCCATAGATACAACTGGGAATGTGAAATTGGGGCCAATAGCAAGTCAATCAATCACTTCTTTGAGAGCTATACAATCTGGGAACTGTTGATGACCATTTTCTGCCATGACAAAGTTGGTGTGCAGGGAGACGCCCCTGAATAACAGCTGTGAGGAGAGAGACTGAGTAAAATTGGAGGGTTTCATGCCTTCCCTTTCTATTCTCTGATTTCTAAGGCATAACTCCTTGGGACAGCGTCTTCTTGACCTGTATGTTATGGTTTAGATCTAAAATGTTCCCCAGAAGTCTCATATGTTCAGAGGTGAGACTTTTGAAAAGTCATTTTATTATGAGGGTGCTATACTCATCACTGAATTAATCCATTGGTGAGTCCATAGATGTATGTGCTATTAGAAGGTTGGCCTGCTTGGAGGTGGGTCACTGGGAACATGACCTGGAAGGATGTTTTTTTTTGTTCCTAGAGGCTCCCTTGTTCTTCTCTTTCTGTCATGAGTTGAGTAGCTTTTCCTTGCCATACCCTTCTGTCATGATGTTTTCACATTAGAATTAGCCAACCATGGATTGAAACTCCTAAAACTGTAAGCCCAAAGAAATCTCTCCTCCTTTATGCTTTGAGTGTCAAGAATTGTGTCTCAGTGGTAGAAAAGTTGACTAATTACACTGTATCTCCCAACTACTTTTCCAAAAGGTAATATTTCATCATATAAATACTGCCTTTATCTTTACCTTGTCCTTTACCATGTGGGCTATGATTTACTTAATACTTTCTATATTGATTAGACAGATATATTTGCTTAAATTTTTTATTTAAAGAGGAAACTTCAGATAAAGACTATAAACATAAAATTAATATCATCTGCTGTAACTAGAGGTAATAATGAAACAAATATAATTAAAACAGTGTAAATTCTAGTTAGGTGTCCTCACATCCTAAAAGTAAATATAGTAGAAATATATTAAGGAAATGTAGATCTAAAAGAAAACTTTCTCCTTAATATAATCAAGATATATAAAAATTTAGAAAAAACTAACTTTTTCTTGGTGTGATTCATATTAATTAACACCCTTTCCTCAATCGTCTAAATGCATCTACTTGTCTCAATGATATCTGTAAAATCTAGTGTTCTAATAGAACCCTCCTTTCTTCCCCACAGCCTTTTCATTTCCTTCCCCTTAACCTGCTAAGTTTCTTAATCAGAAAAAGCAAAAATATCATAACAAAATGAATTATTTTCAGTTAAGTAGACCAAGTGGATGGGAAAATAACATCTTAATTTATCATTAAGAACCAAGCAGATGGAAAAATGGCATACATCACTTCCTCCTACTTTTGATTGGTATAATTTAGTCATATGATGACCTCCTAGATGCAAAAGAATCTGGGAAATGTAGTGCACAGCTCATCATCTGCTTCCCTGCAACAGCTGTACTCCATCAAAGGAATGCTTGAATATTTTGTGGACCATGTCTGCCACTCACTGTCACTAATAGCTAGCACACGGTTGGTGGGATGTGTTACAGGAAGAAAGAAAGAAGAGCGACAGACCAAGAGAAGGCTCCCTACTCTTTTCCTTTCAGTAAAAAAAAGTTGTACTCACCCTTGAGTCTTTTACTCTTTAAATGAGTCTGAACTATTTCTCTCACAGATGTACTGATAACATAACTCAGTGAAAGCTTTAGTTTTACAAAACAGTTTCGTTTTTACTCCCAGAATTTGCAGCAGAGTATGCTACATATGGATGATTCCTGAAAGGTCCCTGGAAAATAGATTTATTTCTATATATCACATCCCTGGATTTCATTATGCTATGAAACTCAAAATTCTCTATGAATATATTAGTCGTGTCACATTTAAAAATTCAGGTAAATGTATGTCCCAAAGTTAAATGCACATGTGTGTGTATGGTTTTAGAAACAAATCACCAAACAGCATGCCTTGAGACTAAAAGTTACTTTGGTTTTATATTAGCTTCCAAGGGTTGCCAGAACAAATTCCACACACTGTATTGTTAAGCAGCAGAAACTTATTGTCTGTGAGTTTTAGAAGCTGGAAGTTTGTAATCAAGACATTGGCAGGACTGGCTCCTTCTGTTGGTTGTCAGGAGGATATGTTTCATACCTCTCTCCTAGCTTCTCATAGTTGACTGTCATCCTTTGAAATTCCTTAACTTGTATACATCGTTTCAATCTGCATGTCCACATGGCATTCTCGCTAGTGTGTGTTTGTCCAAATTTCTCCTCTATATAAGGACCTAAATTATATTGGCTTAACGCCACCCCAATGTTTTTATCTTAACTTGAATTTAATTGTAAAAATTATTTCCAAAAAGGCCATATTTTGGGAGGATACAGTTCAACCTATAAAATTCATTGTCTTAAGATCAAAATGCTCAATAAGAAACAAAGTAAGAAAGCAAAATTCATGGCAGCAAAACCTTTGTCAAGGTCTCCTGGTTTGTAGTTAAACAACAGATACAGTTTTGATTTTTCCAATCTTAACCCCCAATACTTAAAATATCTACTCACCTCTAAAGGGTGAGCTTTGAGCTTGGTGTGCTGACTAAAGTACGAGTGTTGGAGGTAAACTACCTGGGGGGCCAAATCTTGGCTCACATCAAGAGGACTATGGGACTTTGCATATATCACAAGACTATTATGATCATTTAGTGATCAAAATGCTTGATAAATAGCTCAAGCACTTCATGTAGTTTTTAAAGTAGACCTGCCTTAAATACCATTGGTCTTAGAAATGTGTAGTGGACTGCTATATCCCCATCACCTAAGTGTAACCAACTCTTTACTGTGTTTCTTTTATCACATTTCACTTTATCTGCTGTCCCTTCTATTCATATATTACTCCTTCTTGATTGTCATTCATTTCTAAGTAAGTTCCAAACAGCAGTACATGTCCTTGTAAGCCTTTCAGCATGCAAATCATTAACTAGTGTTGGACATTTTTTACACTTCTTTTTTGGAGATAAAGTGTAATGCAATGACATGCACAAATATTTAAGTGCATGATGATGGGTTCTGACACACAATAGCCCTGTGAAATGCAAACACCTATCCAGTTGTGAAACATTTTCATCACCCTAGAAGTTTTCCTTGTCCTCTGTTCCCAGTTAATCCCCACACCCACTCACCCCCAGAGGCAGCCATTGTCCTGATTTCTAGCATTAGAGGCTGTCTGCCATTGGTTGGTCTATTGCAAAACTTTGTGTAAATGGAATCAGATACTAAGTACTCTTTAGCATAAGGTTTCATCCAACATGATTTTGATATCCATCTATGTCACTGCAAATGTCAGTGGTCCATTTATCCTATTGTTAAATATTATACCACTTTACAGCTAGTATATCATAATTCGTTTCTCATTTTTCTTCTAAGCTTTTTCCAATGTTTTGGCCATTATGAAAAATGCTACTCTAGATATTCTTGTATGAGTCTTTATATAAAAAATGTTTTATATTTATTGAAATTGCAATTGCTAAGTCATAAGTATATATTTGATTGCATTTAAAAAAAAAGTTCCAGAAATTTTCTCAAGGTAGTGACACTATTCTATACTGTCACCAGTGATTTCTTAACAATTTGCAAAAGACATCACTCTGGTGCTCCAGAGCAAGGTATACCAGAGAAAAGAATCCCAATCAGGAAGATAAGTGACTGGGAAGATTTTGCAGTATTCCTGAGAAGGATGACAGAGTATTCCTACTCTTTCACAAAGATCTTTCTCACCTTTCATAAATGTTTGAAACACACCATGATTTTTTCCTTGTGCATTCTCCAAATAATCCAAAACTATGAAGACACCAGATGGGGGTTAGAGTGAGAAGACTTAGTTCTTAATTTAGGTGGCAATATCCTTGGACCAAAAAAAAAAAAAATGTACAGCTGTGGAATATTTTAATACCCATGCCAGTGTTTGTATTCCTTCACTAACCCTAAAATTTCAGCCTATTTATTACAAGAGGGTACTGATGAGGTCTAAAGATGAGGACATGTTGTGTTGTTTCTCTTTTCTTTTCCACACTACATCAGTGTCCTTGGCCATCGGCCTTTGTATCGGTTCCCTCTACAGCGTGGCCCTGAAGGTTGTCCCAGAAAGCTAAGTCTGGAATTGGGGTCTCCAGGTCTCTCAGGGAAGCTGTAACCCCTTAACACACTTTAATCAATCACTTTTTCTGCTTGTACTGTCTGTAAGCCTTCAAAGTGAGAAGACAGACTCTTGAAAGGTGCACAAAGTAGGTTTGTTTTAGAGAATACATTTCTAGCTCTTCGATTTCCAGAAGCATTTGCTTCTAAAATAGGCCCTCTACTAACTTCCAAGGGCTATCTCATCTTCTTTCTCATCTCCCCTGACACAACCTCTCCTCTCCCTCTTAACCACAATAAGACTGGCTTCTCATCCAGCCTCACTATTACAACAGCATTTTGCCAAGAACAGAGATCTCTAGGCCAAGGAAAGGGGAAGCCAGTATGTGGCTCCTGAGAGGTAGGCACTATGGCAGGCAAAACTATCTGTAGAGAAAACTGAAGCAAGATCCTTTCAGGGATCCCTACTGACTGACTTCATTCAACAACCTAGACATCCCTGTCTATCTAACATAGGATTCAGAAAAGAGATGCTTGTTTCAGGGTCAAGCTTATTTGAAATAAGTAATGATATCAAGTGTTTTCTGACGTTTTTATTCAACTAATGGTTTAAGTAGCTATCCTTGGCAGTTCAGATACTTATCAGACATTTTTAACTGAAGGAGCTTTCTAGTGATCTGTATCCTAGTAGGTAACTATAGTCCACACCAGTCTGTGACATATTACAAAATAACTAGAAAAAGGAAGTAGGAAAGTTCTCAATACATAGAAATCATCAAAATTTGAGGAGATGGAAAATCTTATTACTCTAATTTGATCATTATACATTGTATACGTGTACTGAATTGTCATGCTTTACCCCATAAATATGTATAAGTATCCTATCTCCAAAAAAATGAAAGACCTAAATGTACAAGTTTCAAAGCACATATTTAAAGCACATATTCAGATACCATAAATAGTAAATTATATTGTTTATAAATGCTTGAACTTGTGATTTAAAGAATGTACATATCAGGGCTAGGGATATAGCTCAGCAGCGCAGCGCCTGCCTGGCAAGCGCAAGGTCATGAGTTCGATTCCCGGTACCAAAAACAAAAGCAAGAATGTACATATCATCTTAAAAATGTGTAAGGAGAAGCACTGGTTTTCAATTATTGTTATTCTGGGAGAACTTCAAGTAAACATTTTTGAAAACTAATGCCTTAGGGTGTCACCTGTTCCTCCAAGAGCTTCTTGAGTCATGTCTTCCAAATAAATATAGTGCTCTACTCAAGAGGAAACCTGAACTGAATTCTCTTTATCTTGTTGCATTAGGGGAGAAAATTAAGCTGCCCCTTTCCTTTGGGGAAAGGAAATTTATTTGCAAAGAATTCAGTTAGCCACAGTAAAGTTGTCTGATGGGCCAGATGAAAGACAGGCACATCCGGGAGCCACAGAATCCCATGGTGTGCTTTGCAGCTGTGCATATTTTCTAGACCTGTGTTGAAAGAGGTTTTCTTCCTAGAGCTGCAGGATGATATTGCAGGCTGATGTCTAACCAAAATTTGCTGCTTGTTGCTTCTCAATAATACCAGGTCTGAACTCCCTTGGGGAGCTGGGGGTGCCCTACTTTTTCCAATAAGAAGGCTCCACACCAGCAGCCACCTCTGCTTGCTTTGGAAGTGTGGCATAGAGCTTGGAAGTAAATTTGGGGTTGGACTGAGTCCAGCTTTCATCTGTGTTGCTCAGAAAGGGTCAAAGAACAGCTAATTAAAAGCACCACTTCTCACATTGCAGAAAATACAATAATGATTTTAAAAGATTTTCCTCTATTTTCATTCCAAATGCAATTAAATGCCAACTACCTTTGCTGTTTTCAAGCCCAAATTGCTGATGCATTTTATCTGACTTTGATAATTACAAAAGAGGAGATTGAAAGCTAGCAGCAAATATGCGAGAAAACGTTTGTTTTCCAGCTCATCTGGTCTGAATGTAGTTTAGCTCCTATTTTTCCGCTAGCTCACTGGTAGTTGGTGGTTGTTGTCAGTGTGACTGTGGGCATGATAATTGTTGTTAGTGACTGTGGATTGTGCTCTGCTTCACCACACTGTGAAACCGCTGGGACTACCCTAGGGTGTACTTCCTTCACTTGGTCCTCTCCAAACTTTCGGTTATCCTATATCCTGTCTTGTGAGTATCATTCTGGGAATTTTGTAGGGTCAGGACAAGATCCTCCCCAGAAGCTCATTCAGATAACATGGGCACTTCCTGAATGACTATGAGACATTTAAAACAGTGAAAGAGCATCACTTTAAAGCTGTACGTGTCTGACATCTGTCATTATCATCTTGAAGCTGTGGTCTGTATTTTAGTTGTATCTTTCTTCTCAGTCCCTAGCAGGTACTGTGCACATGCATGAAGGCTAGTAAACACTGACTTGGACAGATTCATTTGATTTTGTATGTATTTATTACAATATCTACACATGAAGCATTATCACATGCAGTTTATAGGAAGGGCATAATGTTTGGAGACTATATTAGTTTACTAGTTATCATACCAAATACCACAAATGGTGACTTAAAGTTTAAGCCAGAAATTTACTGTCTCAATCCTGGATGATAAAGTACAATAACAAGGTATTAGCAAGGGTTGCTTTCTTCTGAGAGTTGTAAGGAATAATCTGTTCCATGCTTTTCCTCCAGCTTTGGGTAGTGTCTTAGTATCTTCAGTATGCCCCGGCTTATAGAGCCATTACCTCATCAACCTTCACAGGACATTCACCAGGTATGCTCATGAATGGGTGCAGTTCTCCCTTTTCATAAGGACACCAGTGATATAGGAGCAGAGCCCACTTTGATGGCTTTATTTTAATTTGATTATCTCTGTAAAGACCTTACCTCCAAACATACTCATTATGAAATATTGGTGGATGGGAACTGCAGCATAGCTTTTGGGGCTTGCACAATTCAACCCCCAACGTAGTTGGAGAGACCTACATTAAGTCATAGCTCCCTGAGTTTCTAGCCAGGTGACCATGGGCTCTAGAGTCCTTAAGAGGATATTGGGGCCAAAGTTTGCTTTCTGCAAATTAATGTCAGAGAATACTCTTCTCTACTTCCAGAGTATCTTAGAGCTCCAAAAACACATGTGTACTTTCTCAAGTAATCTTCACAACAACCCTGTGAAGCAAAGTTAACATCCATACTTTTGAAATGAGCTAATGGAGGCTCAGAGAGGAAAATCACTGTAGCTGCTGTTGATAAAACTCTTACTCAGCCCTAGGTTCCTCATCTGAAGATTAGAATTATTTATACTCAACTCACAGCCCCTATAGTGAGAAAGAGTGATGTGACTGATTTGCTGAGTCTGCCATGGGTGAAGATAGAACAGTTAGAATGTGTGAGCCATTTACCTAAAACCCTAGCACTACAGCTATTGCTTAAATCCATCTTTCAAAGCAGCCCTTCTGTATTCATGAATGGGTCCCCTCTAGGATGAGGCAGAGACTTAGGGTGCAGTGAATAAAATACAGATAACATAGACAACTCTTTTGGTTGGAACACTGCAGGGCACAGGAGGCATGAGCAGTCCTGCAGTAGGCCCTTCATAATAAAGTGAAACTCAAAGGAAATAGAATGCTTCTTCCCTTACTCCTCCAGAGCCTGTGACAGCTGGAAATTACACAGACTCTGGAGCAAGCATGGAGCTGCCCACCAGCCTGAGAACATCTGGGGCATCTGTGGAGCTCAGCAGACAACATAGCTCAACAGGTGCTCAATGATTATTTAGCACCTGTGAAACTCCCCCTGGGAGCTCCCAGGAACACCTATAGTAAGCTGGAAAGTGATAGCTTTACAAAGGGGTCAGGATCCTGCATGAGTAGGTGAAGGTAGATGGGTATGATGTGTACAGTATTATTGTTAATAAGATTTCACTGTTGCTCTCAGTGGTGAGGTCTCTGTAAACATAGCTTAAATATAATACCATGCACTACCCACCTCCAAAAATGTTAGCTTCAGAAAATACAAATCCATTTATATGTGAGTACACTCTCTAAAATGCAATGCTAGATGACTCAAAAATTGTCTGTAGTAGTGTCTGAAATTCTAAATATCAAAACAGTGCACATATCTGAAACATGTTTACATGTATACAAATAATTATAGATCATAAAATTATATTTCCTAGTGTCAGAGAGAGAGGTGATAAGAAAGCAAAAATAATTTTAAAAGAAATTCTATGGTTGTTGTACAGTTGTGCTTCGGAGTTAGAGGGGTAAAAAGACTCATATAAGTTTGAGATGGATAAATGGATGAAAGGATGGCTGGATGGATGGATGATAGGTAGATAAACAATAGGTAGATAAGTAAATAGATAAACAAATAAACAGTATATAGATAGGCTAGTAGATATTCATAAGTTTTAGCTCAGCCTAGCAGGCTTGCAAACAAGGACATCTGTATAACAATAAAAGGAACGAGGGCTGGTTAGAGGCATGATTGATTTCAGGTCTGGGAAAGGGAAAATATGCAATAAGCCTAGAGTATCTTGTCATTCAAATAGATAGATACATGATATAGATAAGTAGAGAGATAGATAGATAGATAGATAGATAGATAGATAGATAGATAGGAAGCAGCCAACCTAAAATAGCTCTTAATAACAAAAGCCCAAACAATTTGAGGAACACAATAAAATAGTGTTGAATTATAACCCAAAGAATAAGTAAAGATCTATGAGTTTATACTAATATTTTAAAAATGGAAAAATAAAGAAATGCGGGGGAGGGACAATTCTTCCTTTCTTCTGCAATAATTGTAGAAGCAAGAGAGGAAAAGAAAATTACTATTAACTTGCCAGTGTCATAACTGCTGCAGGTAAAATCTGTTGATGAATGCTAGAATGAGTGTGTGGAAGTGAAAGGAAAAACAGGTAATTTGCACTGTCCTTAGAGTAACTTGCCTCCTATTTCTCTAAATTGTGAAGGGGAAATGGTAACATTATGATAGAGAAGCCTGTCAAAGATCACTTGAGCAAGCAGATCAAGGTGAACATTACCAGTAGCATGCCCCTCACATGAATCTGTGTGATTATTTACCCCAAATACCTATCTTCAGTGTAACATGAGAAGAGAGCAGACAAACCAAATTTTGAGGGACACTCTACATGCTGGCCAGTATTCTTTTAAAATGGCCAGATCATGAAAAATAAGGTAAAAACCAAGGAACCATCATAAATTAGGGACCCCAAGGAGACACCCAAATGCAATGTGGGATGTCAGACTATATCCTGGAAAAGAAAAAGAATTTTAGTAGAAAACTGGGAAGTCTGCATAAAGTCTATTCTTTGTCTTTCTTTTTTTCTTGCTTGCTTGCTTTCTTTCTTGCTTGCTTTCTTGCTTTTTTTCTTTACAAATATGTGTGTAAAGAATTTTATCAAAAATCTTTCAGATTCTTTCCCTTTGCTTTTATTGTTTTTGTGTTCGTTTGTTTATGTCTGTGTGTTTGTTAATGTTTTTATTCTTTTATCTTTAAAATAAAAAAAATTCTTTCAGAATATGTGATGAGACCCAAAGCAATACTTTATCATAAAAATAATACATTTGTATAACTAAATTTAGTAATTAAAAACTGTTAGTAGTGTAGGTATGGAGAATTGGAGTAGCATTTGCCTTTTTGCACAGGTGTATGTGACAGATGATGGAGAAAGAGTCAGGGCCTGGGATAGGGGACCTATGAGCTCCTTAAAGGCAGACAGGAAGTAACCAATTCTATATTATAGGCACTCGAAGGCTGTTACTCTTATTTTAACCTATGGCAACCCTACAGGGGCTGGGAGTAGAGTATAATTCTGATCTGCAGATGAGGAAACTGAGACTGAGTAAGCGTTTTATCCACAGCAGCTACAATTGAATGCCTGCTATAGGTAAATCTTTAAACATTCTATCATAGAATCTTCACACAATGAGGGAGGAATAATTTTTGTTCTCATTTTAAAGACAAGGAGGCTGATGTACAGAGAGGGAGGAAGATGGCCAAGGCCAGACCTAAGGGTAGCTGCCCTCCTAACAGGGCATCTTCCCCTTCTACCTATTCCCCACCCCACACAAGGCCCAAACTCACCAATGCGTTCACTAGAAACCTTACATTGAAACATCAGGGCTTCAAACCATTCCACAGCCTCTGGACAGCATTCTCTTGGAAGGGGACAGAGAAAGACAGAGAGTAAGAAAGAGAGGAGAAAGAGGAAGAGGAGCGAGAGGATAAGGATATCCAGAAAGAGGGTGGCAATCTTTGAAGGCAAATTTGAATAGCTGAATGCTGAGTCTATGTGCCAAGGGACACATTGTTTCTGTAAAAAGGACAGAATGGGATAAACACCCCATTGTGTAAGACTGACTCTAATCTATGGAAAACAGCATTGACGTTGCCATAGAAACCACCCCTTCTCTTTGAAACTGTTCAGGAGCACTGTTCTTTAAAGAGATGGCATTGTGTGCTTTTTGGAAAAATTGCTGGGAATCTATTTCTTCTTCCATTTGACTACCCAGTTGGATCAGATCACACTGCGGAAGGGGAGGGGAGAAAAATCAATCCAAAACAGTTCCAACAAGTGGTCTTTGAATTTCCTAGAAAAATGTGTGTCTCCTCCTAAATGTCTTCTGATCTTATTGACTGCTGAGATCAGGCACCGTGATGGACCCAGGTCGCCATGATTGCTTTTCCCCAGTATGCAGCAATTGGCCCTTCATTCATTTTTACCCCACTCCCACCTCCACCCTATCCTAGCTGGGATGACGAGCCCCAGAGCAGCAGAAGCAATTTCATTTTGTGTTTCATCTTTGCATTCATCACTGGTAAAGGGGAGATATCCCACATCCCTCATGAAGAGAACTCCCTCATGGAGTTCCCTTCTCCACACCTGTATGATACCCTTCCCATTTGCCTGGAGGACAGCATTATGATGTCTTTCCTCCTGCCTTCATTCTTCCTATAAAAATATTACCTGTCCTACAAGGCCCAGTTCAAAGGCCAGTTCAGCCCTGGTAGACAACCACACTAACATGCCCTCCTCTCCTAGAATTTCCAGTAACAATGAGACCCTTGGCTCCAAAACATCTCCCACACAGGCTTGGTTCTATTTTATCTGGGAGCCCTTCCAGATCAGCTCCCACTGATGTTGGAAAGATTAAAAAGTGTGCAAAAGCCACAAACACAGTTGTTCCACTAACCAACGTGCTGTTTGTATGATAATTCCCTGGCTACCCTGGCTCCCTTGTGGACCAGAAGTAGCTGTGAAATTCCACCTTTCAAAATTCAGAGGAGCTTTCTCCTCACCAAACTTCCTTTGGTTAAATTCTAGATGATCTGCCTCTCCTTGGATATCTATGTGAGGAATTAGGCATCCTCCTTTATTCTGTTGTGAATATGATGTGAATTATAAATCTGTCAGCAATAGTATATGACTTCAGGGTCTCTTCTGAGACTAGAAATAGCTGTCACAATCTCCTTACCCTTCCATCCTCCTTTGTTTCTGGCTATGCTCCCATAGCCTATTTGTTGCTGAGTAATGGTAGCTTTGGCTCATTGTTTATAGAGTGGGAAATCCACTTATGACAGAATATTTGCACATGTATTCATTAAGTCTTTAGCTGACATTGAGGAACTAAAAATACATTGGGTGTTTATGTGTTGGCTGTATGGGTCAGTTGGCCCTTGTGATAGAGATGCCAGCCCTGACCTCTGCCTGGACCTCTCCAACTCAATTCACCTTATCATGCCCTAAAGATAGACTGGATGCCTAAGTCCACATGAGTGTGCATAAGGCTGTCTGATCCCTGGTGCTCAGCAGCCCTTGTGGCCCCAAAGAGCAAGAGCTCTCCTGTCTTCTTTTTCCCCACTACCCCCATGCTCAGATGCACGCCCCAGGACAGCAATCAGCTTAGAGCATCTATTTGCAGCTTAACTCAGAGTCAATCCACACCACTTCCTCAAGTGGCCTGACATCTAAGGTAGAGAAAACGGTCACAAACTATGAACTTCAGAGCAAAACACAGACTGTGTGTCATAGTGATTATGACACTGGTACCAAAATACACGACTTAGAATCACAGCTTTGCCATGCACTAACCAAATGACCTTAGGCAAGCTGCTTTACTGTTCTGTGTCTCCATTTCTTCATCTAGGGATTATAGTGATGATGCTCATGGTGATGGTGCTAAAGATGGGGGTAGTCATCTCCTAGAATTTGTGGGTGGCTCTGTGAACACAAAACACTCAGTACTTATTGCAGAACATGGGGTATTTAGGTGTTTGCTATTTTGGCATTAACCATTGCAACTGAATTCTGGCTGAGAATAAGTGAGTTTACTTTCATAATAACTGCAAACTGACTTTCTAAGGGATTGACTATAACTTTCACAGCATTGCTTGAGGTCCTACACACAAGTGGTTAAGGGAAGTAAAAGCATCACTCAAACCCAGCTTTAGATCCCAGCTCTCCTGCTACCGCCCTCAAGCAGTCTCCTCATACTGCTGAGCCACAGTCTCTTCACCTGTGTAAGGGGGTCAATAACTCCTACATGCTCAGGTCATCCTATCTTTAAACAAGCTAGTTATGCAGAGGGTCCCACTCATGTTTATTATCTTCTTCCTCAGGCTACTGGCAAGCCACCAGGTGCATGATGTCAATAGTATCATGAGACTCTCCTTTTGCCACTGTCTATTTTATAGTCAGTTTTGTCTGCAGACTTCAGAGTAGTGATTATGTGCTATGGTTTGAATGATTTACCCGAAGAGCATCTATTAGAAGTTTAATCCCCAATGCAACTGTATTGAGAGGTGGGGCCTAATGAGAAGTGTTTAGGTCATGAGTATCCACCCATGTGAGTGGATGAATGCTCACTGTAAGAGGGCTTGAAGCTGTCAGTTGGCTCTCTTGCTCTCTCTCACCTTCTCTTTGCCCTTCTGCCTTGGGATGATGGTTCAAGAAGGCCTTCACAGGGTGCTGGCTCCATGATCATGCACTTCCCAGCTTCCAGAACTGGGAGAAACAAATTTCTTTTCTTCATAAGGAACCCAGGCTATATTCTGTTACAACACAAAATAGAGTAAAGAACTCTGTTTCCTCTAGTGCTGTATGCCCCATGCCCAGCTCAGCCTGGCCCTCAGAAGCTGACCAGCAGAGGCTCAGAGAATGAAGGACAGTGGACTGCAAGCAAGGTGGCCATGTGCATTTCTTTGTCCATGCGTAGGATCTCAGCATCATGTCAAGCCCCAGCTACCTGAAGATGAAAGTCCTCCATGTCACCCTGCCTCACAGGCCACTCTATCCCCAAGGCTCACCCACCCATCAAGGCCCCTACCCCCAGCGTCTTTCTGGTTATTTTACTGAGCAAAAGATAAAGAAAGTTGCAAGTGAAGGTCAAGATTCTCAGACACATCTATCTTTATTTGTTTTCTGTCAGAAAATTTCAAGAATTACACCAAAAAATACTTCAGCCTCTGCTACCTACTGACAAAAATACACCACAAAATTATAAAGCGTTCAGCGGTTTTGCTAGGGACAGCTTGTTATTCCGCTTCAGATGACAAGTGAATTACAGGTGACTCAAGGTGATGGGCGGATGGGGAAGGAGAAAGGAAAAATCAGATGAGCGCGTTTGGCAGGATAGTTTGAGCTATACTAGTCTTATTTTCCAGCTGTTGAGTATAATGATTTCGGCAACATAGCAAGCCACAAAAAATCCCTTTTAAATGGCCTATTGGAGACTCATGGGGAAACTGTAACACATTTCAAATTGCCAATTCTCCTAGCCAGTTCTGGCCCTGTTGGGCCTGGAGCCAACACCTACACAGAATGGGCCTCCCTGAAACACTGTGAGAAAGGCAAGGACCGCCCTATATGCTTCCATGGAGCAAGAGGCCTGGTCAATGCCAGATGTTGCCTCCTTGTAAGAAGCTTCTAGAACTTGATTGGGGAATGTGGACCAATATCCCCTGTCAATACAGTACAGTGAACAAAAGTCACCTTTCCCGGTTTCTTCCAGAAATGAGTTGGGATTATTGCAGCCTCAATCTTAAAGTCTCTTCCTGACTACCACTTGAGGTTCCTGATTACAATCCAATTGTTGCTATGGCAGTTAGCATTCTGGGAAACCACAAACAGATAAAAAATTTTAAAATTGTGTGTCTGTGCTTCTAGTTTGGCCAAGGATCACATCCCTGCCTTGTGCCTTCTTTTTTCTTGAAGCCTCACCCCCATTTTCTCCCTCTCTACCCTTGCTGTCTCATAAACAAGTGCAATATCCAGGGATAGATCTAGAAAAAAAAAGCAACAAAGAAAATCTGCCCACATCCCAGTGCTTGCTTAGGCAAAACACACTGCCACAGGGTGAGCATTCAGAGCCCAGGTCATAGGGGTTGGCCTAGGCCATGTGGGTCTGCCCAAGCCCTAGCGTGAACACCCAACTAAAGTCTGTGCTCATCCTGCCGGTGCACCAGTGGTCGGTACGTTTTATTCTGGGCTGTGTGCATCCTGGGATTAGAAATGCCAAAGTCAATTCTTTCTGACTCAACCATTGCTAACCTCCAGGGCTCCTATCCTGCAGGCCAGAGGCTCAGTCAATGCCACTCACATATTCCAAAGCCCACAGTGAAGCTACAGTTCCTTGTTTCAGAAGCCCAGTCTGTGCTCTTTACTGCTCTCCAACGTCTTCCAGGTGAAGCCTGTTTCATGCTTTCTATTTATTTCTTTGTGTCTCTCCTTTTCTGCTTTTAAATTTTCCTAACAAAGAATAAGCAGTGGCTTTGAAAATATCTTACATGGGAACAATCAACACGAAACATGCCTTTGTACATGAGCCTGACTTAGGGACGAATCAACAATACCAAAGGACAAAAAGAAATATCGATTCAGACAACTCCAGTGCACAATATTTTCGGAGAGTGCCACCCCCGCCCTCCCCTGCCCCGCCCCCACCCCCACATCCCAGGAGTACAGTGTTGTCTTGTAACTCAAGCTTGGCTTAGCCAATGGGGGAGGCCCCCTCCCTACTACCACCACCCCCAGTCTGGCTGGGGTAGGCCTCTAATGGCCCTGGGTCTTGGGCGGCTTGGGCTCATGGATGACAGCAGCTGCCGACAGCCACGGCCCGATGGCCCGGGCAGTGCTCTGCTTGGCCACACTGTAGTGGCTGATGACTGTGTAGAAGCGGCTTCTGGAGTTGGGGTCCTGGGATGAGTAGTAAGCATCCAGGGAGGCCGGGATGCAGCGCTTGTGCTGGGGAAGAAATAGACAGTGTCAGGACTAGTTTGGTGGGCAGCTTCCAACCCACCTTGAGACATATTATTCTACCAATAACCACAGGTTCAATCAGGCTCTCAGACACATGGCAAGTGGTAAGACCCCACCTGGGCCTGGCACACAGCAGACAGCCCAACATCATCATCATCACCACCATCATCAGAGCTACCCCTGAGAAGAAGCCAGAAGAAATGAACTTGATGTTGGCAATGATTCAAGGCCAACATCATCTGCTTATTGAACATTGCACTGTAGGAGACATCATTGGTGTTTTTAACCAGATCTCCTTATCTAGTCCCCAATTACTTGGGGGATCACAGCTCTTTATGTCCTTGACTTTAGACTTCTATCTCTTTTTTATATCAAATATCTTGGTTCCCAACAATTTTAATATAATCATGCATTTGCACTCCCCTACAATTTGTGTCCTACAAAAATAACACAAATATTACTACTCAGAGTTAGATTACTAAAGGAATGTTGATATTTATCTACAGCAATCTGTGTCTTTAAGATATGGGTAGTCCAGGATTTGACTTGCTAGCTTTTTACTTAATGATGACATGAAACAATACCTATACGACCATTCTACTTTTCACTTTCAATGTACTAGCCATTAAACTCCATCACAAATCCACATTTTACTCTAAAGTAAGATTTGTAAAACATGGTTTCATCCCAATGAAGGATACTGTAAGTATTCTGAGCACATTCAAGATAGGCTGAGCTAAGCTATGGTTTGGGTAGGTTGGCTAGAGTAAATGCATTTTAACGGGATGTTTTCAACTTATGATAGGTTTATCAGGCTACACTCCGATTGTAAGTTGAGGACCATCTGTACTTAAATGGGAAACTGAATTGAAATTTTCCATTTGCACCATGACTCAGCTAAGTTATGATGTTTGGTGGGTTAGATATACTAAATGCATTTTCAACTTATGATATTTCAACTTACAATGGATGATTTTCAATTTAATTTGAAATTCTTTTATCTTATTTGTAAATGCATGTCCTCAACTTGATATAGAGCAAACTTTCTGTTTATATTTTTTACTTTTATGATTTATTTTTCATATTTATTTATTTTTAAATATGTCAACTATTTACATGTTTCTAGCATGAACATATAACAAGGTATATCCTGAGAAGCCTTGCTTCCATCTATGTCCTCTGACCCCTGTTCCCTTCCTTATCCCTGAGTAATTAATTTTACTGATTTTTAAATTTATCCCTCTAGAAATTTTTTCAGAAAAAAATATGCAAATATTTTCACTTCCCTTTTTATTCACATAAAAGTAGACCTCTGTTTACCCATATCATCTTAAAGGATATTCTATGTTTATATACCAATGTATTCTTCACTGTTAGAGATCTATAGAATTCTATTTGGGGATATGACATACTTTATTCAACTTTCTCCAATGCTAGTTGTTTCCAGTCTTTCAGAACTTGGACTTTTAGTCATCAAGAGCAAAGTCTTAGAGAATTGTGTAACAGAACCAAAGGACATATGCTTCCAAGTTTGATCCTCCACTGTGGAAATCACATATGTCTGGAAAACCTTAACTAAATGCTTTAAACTTGTATTTCCTCATATGCAAAATAGGGTAAATATAACAATATGTAATATAACAACCACTGTTAATTCCTATCATTTTGTTTTGAAACCCTGTATCATTTTGTTTTTGCTTTGTTTCATTTTTGTCTATGTTCTAGTTATTTTGTTATTTTTTATTCTCTTTAAAATAAAAAAAAACTACTCTTCAGAATGTTTGTGTGGCCTGTGACAATGCTTATAAAAATGTCTAACAAAGGGCCTGACATATAATACTTAGTAAATAATAATTATAAATATTAATGTAGGAAAGAGGAGAGTAGATCTTTTGTAGGCAGTGAGGGGATGTAGGGATGGAGAGATAAAGGGAAAGGGAAAATAAAAGGATTAAAATGTGATATCTACATGTACTAACTCCTCATGGAGAATATATTCATTATGCACCACAAATACATACTAGTAAAAATAATTTTCAAAAGACACCAGTAGATCAGATGTCCAGCTACAAGACTAGAGGAGAAACTCTCAGAAGCATAGCTCTGTGACTTTACACTTCTTCAGGGACAATGTGGAGTAAAGAAACAGCCATCTATGCAGAAAGACTAACTCAAGGCTCAGAAGCATGTCAAGCAGAGGTTTCCAAAGACGGAAAAACCAATGCCCAGTGATGGTGAGGTCCCTTCACCAGTGATGTGCAATTGGCAGCTGGGCCACCTCCAAACCTTGGGAGAAGAACTCTATGTCTACTGAGTCCTTCAGGAAAACTCTTTTCCAAACGCATGATATAGCTTTTTTTCTTTTTCATTCCTCTCTTTTATGAGAGGAATAAAACAAATTTTCATAATCAAGTAATAAAAGAATAGCAATAATTATTATACTATGTGTCATTATCTTCAGAGTACTCAGTACAAGATATAAACCAAAAAGATTCTTACAAAAAAAAGAGAAACAATAAATAAAAATATGAACTTTCTTTTCAATGAGCTAAGATCATTTAAAACACTGTGCGAAGAAGTTGCCATGCCCAAACTTCGGACACAAATGAAGGCATGACAGTCCCTCCAACTGAAGCAGACAGTAATGTGGAACTACAGTCACACTCCCCTTACCTTATAGACAAATCCCTCTGGGCAGCTGTGATCATAGGTGAAGGCTTTGTACACCACCAGGAACACAATGCAAGCAAGGAAAGCGAGGGCCAGACTGACAAGGATGGTGACCTGGAGGAAGACAAAATTGAAAATAATGCAAGTTCCTTTAACCTTTTGAACAGTTTCTTCCCATTTCACAACATCTATTGTATGTTTTAGAGCTTATTTACATTGTCAGTTTCTTACACTAGGGAGACAATACAATGTTTTTATGTGTGAGTCTGATTTATTTCATTATGAGTATGTGTTCAAGTTGCAACCATTTACTTATACAATTCTCAAGTCTCTCTTTCTTTATGGCTGAGTAGTACTCCATTGTATAAAAATGCCACATCTTTTTTAATCCATTCCTTGGTTGAGGGGCATTCAAGTTGTTTCCAAGATTTAGCTATTACAAATTGTGCTGCTATAAATATGGGTGCACATATATTGCTGTGGCATTATGTTTTCAATTCTTCTGGAAAGATACCCAAAAGGGGAATAGCTGGGTTGAATGGGACTTCTAATCTCAGTTTTTTGAGGAACTCCACATTGATTTCATCAGTGGTTGTACCAGTCTGCACTCCCACCAGCGGTGGAGAAGAGTTCCTTTTTTCCCACAACCTCACCAGCATTTGTTATTGGTTGATTTCTTGATGATGGCCATTCTTTCTGGGGTGAGATGAAATCTCAGTGTTGTTTTAACTTGCATTTCTCAAATGACTAATGATGTTGAACAATTTTTCATACATTTATTTGCCATTTGTATTTCTTCGTCTAAGAAGTGTGTATTGATCTCAGCTGCTCATTTTTGGATTGGGTCTTTGAATTTGGGGCATCTGATTTTTTTCAATTCTTTGTATGTTCTAGGGAAAAGTGGAAAAATGCAAGTCAGTTATATGATTAATGTGTCTTAGTTCATTAAAAAGTGAATTTGTCCTAATAGTCCTTAGTTCATTTGTCCTAATATCAATTGCAGACATTTTTATGCCCATATCTTGTGCCCTGAGCAAGTACTTTAAAGGTAATGACGTGTAATATATTAACTATTGTTGTTCTCCTATTATTTTGTTAAGAAATTTTGTTTTACCTTTTCTCTATAAAATGAGTAAATAAATAATTGAAAGTCATCCAGTCTCAGTGCAACCAGCTTTTAGTCCATGTGTGCAGCCTCCAAATCGTACAGCTTGTGGACGGTGTGGTCCATGGTATATTGGAAAGAGAAGAGGGCCAGGGACCCAGCGGACAGGCTCAGTATTGACTTTCTCACTTACTCTCAGTGTGATCAGCAAACCACCTGTGGTCTCTGGGCCTTAGTTTCTCCATTCTACAGGATAATCGGTTAAGTTCTTTCTTGTATGATTTCCCCCTTTGTTTTATTTTTCCTGTCAACAGTGCGTGTATGGAGGCTAATTATTAAACTATCACTTCCTTTCCTTTCTGCCTTCCATCACCACCACTGAATTCCAACCTCAGGCATCAGCTGCTGGTTTTTCCTCCATTTGAACATTGAATATACACTTGAACACATTCCTCAAAACACTGCTCTCCTCCTACTCCAGATTTGGTCCACCTGCATTCTTCTGCATGACAGGAAACATGGACTCCACCTTTGGGAGTCTTTAAGCCAAAAGCTTGAAATCTCTCTTGACTCTCCCTCTTTCTCACGTTGTATATCCAGTCTATCTGGAGAACCTGTCATCTCTGCCTTCAGAATCTGGCCGCTTCTTACCACTCAGTCATTCCCAAGATGGCCCACACTATCATCCTCTCTCAGATGCAGTATTAAATCAGTCCTTGACTAGCAGATTCTTCACACTCTGGTCTCTTTGACACACAGCAACCAGAGAAATCTTTGGAAATCTAAGTGAAGGTTCAAAAGTGTGCAGTAGTGTCCAACTTGCTCAGAGTAAAGTTTCAGAGTCTGGTTGTTATTTATCTTTAAAAATAAGTTTTTAAAAAATAAAACACAGAAGTGGAGGCTCCATCAGGATTTACCATAAAGGAACAAACAGTTGGAACAGTTGGCAGCTATTCAAATTTTGTTGTGGAATATTAATTACAGTATTTTCTAGCTGCACTGAGTGTACACAGATAAAGCCAGTCCTTTTTACCCAGAAAACAGGTGGCTTTGTTTTAGCTGCATTAACACAAAGTTAATAACTTTATTAAATATTCCTTGAGAAAAAGAAGTACCTCCGGATTTCTATTGGCTCCATCCCACTGCCTGTATACAAAATACAAAGGTGATCCCCATGATATTTGGGCATTATAAGCAGAATTCTTATCTGTGTTACTTTTAAAAGCTGATACTCCTTTGTGTTAGTTAACCTAGAAATATGACAGAATCCTTTTTACAGATAGAAGTTTCCCTCTGACTTAGAAGAAAAATAAAATCAAACTTGAGGGCCCACATCATATGTCCTTCCAAGTCCAAGGCATGTTTATAAGGATAAGAGAAGATAAGACTCTAATATTCGATACAGGTGCAATTGCTTGTTGGAAGACTTAAATACTATATGGGAGGAATTTGAAAAGGAAAGAAGGAAAGTGGAAAATGGAGGGAGTCTGTCTGTACTCTCTGTGCAGACAGAATCCACGAGAAATTCCCACACATGTGTGGGTGTGAAGCCTTGGGCCAGTTTTAAGCTATTGTTGATACAATGTGCTGCCCACATTCCCCATCTGCTGTTACCCCAAGCCCTTGGAAACCTGTTGCATACACACCAGCCTCCTGCCAAGGATTGGGATGATGGCAGTATAGGATGAGATGATGATCAGACCAGAGTCACCCAGGCAGCTAAGAGGTGGGGTTAAAATGGGTAAGTCCACAGAAGCTGAATCTGGACCAAGAGATGTCCCCAGATACTTCCCCCTTCCAGAAGCCCCAAGGATTGAAATGGAGTAAGTAGTACAGGAGAGGAGTATATTGGGACCACTACCCACTAATACTGAGGACACAGGCCCCTTAGAGCAACAGATGTTGGAATATAGATGTAAAGAAATTTAACAATGCCAACATTTTCCAGTAGTCAAAATGCAGAAATATCCCAAATGCCCATTGACTGATGAATAGACAACCAAATTGTGGATAGTTAGCCCTCCACAGTATGTGAATTATACATCCACTGACTCAATCAAACACCTCCATGGATTCAATCAACTGGGGATCCAAACAACTGGAAAAAATATTAATTGGAAAAACCATAAATTGCTTGTGCACCGAACCTGAGCAGACTTTTTTCCTCATTACTCCCTAACAATAGTGTAACACTTATTTTATAACGTTTACGTTATAGTGTGGATTATAAAGAATAGAGAGATGATTTAAAGGACGTGAGAAGATATGCATAGATCACATGCAGATACTTTGCCATTTTATATAAAGTATTCAAACATGTGAGATGCCCCAGGGATTTTGAAGTATGACTCTGTATCTACCCAATGGAATATTATTCAGTCATAAAAGGAAAGGAAGTACATATTACAAATGTCAATAGACCTCAAAACCATTATGCTAACTGAAAAAAAAAAACAACTAGATAGAAAAAGACACATACTATGTAATCTCATTTGTATTAAATATCCTGAACAGCTAAATCTAAGGGTCATTGCCAGGGGCTCAGGGTCGTGTAGAATGTGGCATGACAGCTTGGGTACCAGGTTATTCTGTAGTGGTGAAATTTTTTTGGAACTAGAGTCAGATGATGATTTCACAACACTGTAAATGTGCTAAATGCCACTGACTTGTTCATTTTCAAGTTATTAATTTTACATTATGTGAATTTTAACTTGTTTTAAAAATAAATGCCCTGAGCCCAGGCAGGAGCCTGCTACCCACAGTTCCACCCCAGGGTGGGAAGACTTGCTCCCACATGGTGACTCTGGCAAATAGATCTTAAAACGCCACAAGCATCCCTTTGCTTCACAGAGAGTGTTACTTTGGCCTAGCCAGAAGGGTTGCCTCAATGCCAGGACACAGCTACAATCACAGGCACACTCACGGCAACAGTGCAGCTTCCGACCTCATGCATGCTAAGGAGGGAGCAGAGAGCTGCAGCCCCATTGTGCTGTCGCCGGCAGCCTGATGCACAGTGTAAGGGAGCTCCCAGAAAGTCTCCCATCCTCCCAGCTATTTGCAATCCTAATCCCTGAATAGAGCCTGAGACCACTTGGCAAACTCAGAAACAGGGCAAGATGTGTAAACACAGGTACAAGTGCATGCATTCAGCATCAATGCTCCCTGGCCAGCAGCAGGTTAGTGAAGAGGACTCAGCAGTTCCATCCTTGGGACAAGTTCCCTCACAAAGGTGAGCTTTACCGTTCCAAACAGCTCCTGAATTAACCACCTCCGCCTAGCAGGAGCAGGGTCTGATTCACCAAAGTGTCACCAGAGCTTGACAATGTGAGCAGAGAGGAAGTCTTCAGCAAATGCTTCTGGGAAAAGAAAAGGTGGGAAGAGACAAAGGAAGGGGCAGATGGAGGGTGTTCCTCTATAAGTACAGTGGTTTCTATTCCTACTTCACATTAGAAGCATCTGAGATCTAGCTTGCTATCACCTCCACGAATTCTAACTTGATAGGCCAGGGATGGGTGGGCCCAGGACATAGGCATTATTATAAATTGTCCAAGTGCTTATAATATGCAACAGAGAAGAGATCCATTCACCCAGTGTGAGTGGCTTTCCAGCTGGCTACACCCTGTAGGATCACCTTGGCAGCAATTTAAATAATCCTGATGCTCCAGCCCCACCCTGACCAATAGCATCAGAATCTCTAGGGTTGCAGTCCTGGCTCTGAGGTGTTTGGAAGCCCCGAGGTTGTTCCCTGCTGCAGAGAGGGTGGCATGATCATTGTGAGTAGACACTGACAGGGTGGCCCCTCTGACACTCACCGTGAACAATCTAATGCTGAGTAGATGGATGCTGCTTGTCCTGGGGCTGCAAACCCAATCCATGCATGGGATTCTGCCCAAGCAAGACTAACTTATGCCAGGCTGAATCACATATTCCATACCCCTGGAATTAGCATGAAAGGAGCTTGTTTTGATGGGATAAACATTTGCTTCCTTTCCTGAATTTTGGTGATTTCTGCAACTCATGCCAATCATTCCCGAAGAGCCAGGGAGACCAAAGAATGCACTGTGGTGAAACAGGCATAGCCCAACTTCAGACTCACGGTCTACAGGGTGAGGCAGAGGTGGAGAGCAGGACATAGACATTGATACTATGGGGGTGACATCATAATTGAAGCAACCTGCAGAGGAGATCCTAGACCTAACCAGCTTGCGTGCAGTGGACCACGAAGACCTCCTAGGGATGTGGCACCAGAAGTGACTTAATTGGCACACACTAGAATATTGGAGGCAAAAGCCTTTGGCAGAGGAAAGTGCATCTGCCGTGGAAGAGAAGCTGCAGGGAACATGGGCTGTTCTGACAGCAACATAGGGTGTGACTGAGAGGGTGCAAGTGAGAGAGAGGCCGCAGGGGCTGGGGAGGAAAAGAAGAGAACAGATTAAAACTTGAACTTTACTGCAAGGAAGGCAGGGATCCATTGAAGGTTTTAAGGAGAGGAGTGGCAGGATCCAAACTGGGTGTTGCAGGAATGTCTCTTGGAGGCAACATGGAGGTAGGCTGGGACAGGGGATAAAGCTGGAATCAGGGAAGCTAGTTGCAAGGCTGATGCATTAGGACAAGCTCCAAAGGCTGATGCCAGATTTTTGCTGTGGAGTGGAACGGGGAGATGACTTGAGGAAGCCTAGGATAGGAGCACTGTGCTGTGAGATACGAGAAAGGGACTGACTCACGGGAGGAATGTGGGTATCTGAATTCTTAAGGATTACATCTGCATTGGTCTTCGGAGTGGAGTGAGGACCTGACGATTTCTCATTTGGTCCAAGGGCGGATTTTCTGCAGGCCATCTCACTGGGGCACTGTGCAGACCTGAATACCCAGAACCTGCCTCTCTTTTCTGGCAGATTTGTGGAATTCAGGCCCCCACATGCTTGATGATGCAGCACAGCTCCTGGATGCAGAGGGTCAGCGAGAGAAACTCCTACTTCCCCCAAAGCCCCCCAGAACATGAAAGCCTGACTCCACATTGTTTATGGACTCAATTTATATAAACTTGCACCTCAGAGACACTCTAAAGGCCTTGACATCACTTCTTCAATTAATTAATTTATTTATTTCTTTATTTTAGAGCTTTGAGGGTTTTTATTTTTTAATTTACCTTTGGAGAAAAAAAGTCAAGCCTTTAGAAACTCTTATCCTAAATTGTTCTCAAATTTAAGATTTCTCTTGTGTATTTTTGGAAAGATATAAAGACAAGAAAAGGATGGAAACCTGGGTTATGCACCCCAAACCAGTCGGGCCACATGAGCAGCTAGTCTTAAACCAGAGTCATGGCACAGGTGTAGCCTGTCCTGCTGTCTGGGTAGCTTGTTTTTTTTTTGGGGGGGGGTAGCTTGTTTTTAAAAAGTGTCTCGCCAACTAAATGTTACTGGGTTATGGGTTGCTCACCTCTCCTTCTGGATGGCCTCAGTGTGTTTCAGGCTGGCCTTGGACTATGTAGTGCAGGCTGGCCTCAAACTCACAGTGATCCTCCTGCCTCTGCCTCACAAGTGCTGGGATTACAGACAAGCACCACACCACGCCTCTTGAATTTAACCATTTGGGACTAGATTCACTGTAGGGTCTTCTCTGCGTCATGCACTGTGATACAGTCATTGCCTCAAGGAGTTTATGGTAGGCAGAGGCAGGCACTGAATGAACAACCAAATAATGACAGAATGAGACTAGAACAGGATCGGGTACAGAGAATGCGAAGGGAAGAGCCCAGATAGGGAGCTCAGGGAAGGAAAGAGGAGCCAGACTCAAGACTACCCCAGTGGGAGCAGAAACAAAAGGAGAGGAGCACTGGGGCACAGAGGGAAGGAGCTGTAACAAGGGGACAAGAGGACACACAGCTGAGGTGGGGCACAGGGCAAGACCCATGAAACACAGAGGCTGATATCACCCTTGTGCTGCCCCAGAGCCAGCATCCCTCCCTGGTGCTTTCCACCAGGCCTTGTCCCCTCTGCCACCTTCCAGTCTCATGTGCCATCACTGCCCAGCTCACACTTTCCCCTCCAGGCCTTCGTGTGCCTGGACATCCTGTGTGTCCTTTCTCACACATGAGGAAGAGTGTCTCCAGCCCTGATCAGGAGCTGAGGCTCAGTTCATCTCCTCAGTCACCACCATCTCATCCCTTGGGATCCTCCTGCTAGGAACACCTTGGGCAGCCAGCAAGTCTCACCTGCTATCTATACCCAGCTTAGTGGCTCATACAGCATGAGGACCAGTAACAGATCCTGAACTGCAGTGCTGAATTGCACTTAAGGCCACACACACACATGCACGTGTGAGCACACATGCAAGCACACACACAGTGTGTCCACATATACCCTGTACCCAGATGTACCGTAGCAGAGAGACATGAGGCTTGGTCCAAAACACTGCTTTCAGGTGGGATGGGGCATGAAACGTCCACACTTCAGCTTCTATTCTTTTCTATCACATCTTTTCACCCTTCTTACCCTCAAACCTACACGTACAGACACTCCAACAAAAACCCTCTCACCTTGGGAAGAAGAGTCAGGGTTTGGGTTAGTGTCCACTAACATGGACCCAAGATTTCTCTTTAAACTTTTGAGGATGGAGAGATATCAGAGTGAGCACTTAAAATTGAATACAGACTTGGCAGTGCTGGCAAAGAAGTGCTGAGAGGGGAGTCATCATGACCACCTCCCCATGACCCACACATCTGTACACCAATAATCACAGTAGTCACAGTAGTGATATCAATAATAATAGAGGCCTAGAGTTTGGGGAGAGCTTGCTTATATTCATGCCATAATCATACAACATGAATACGATAACTATCCACATTGTGCTGCTGGGGAAGCAGACTGAGAATTTAAGGGATTCAGTTAAGATACAGTTGGTAAAAGTGAAGTCCAGACAACGAGCTGAGGTGGCCCGAGGTCCCCCGAACTCATCATGCTCACATCCAGCCTCAGCCTCTTTGCTATCAGCTGCTAGAAGGCTGCGCTGCCCACCCCTCCCCCTGGGGATGGCCTGCTGCCGCCATCATGTTCCTTTTACTCCCAGAGTCTGTACCTCTGACACGGCTCTTTCCCTCTCCCCATCACCTTCAGCCTGAGTTCCACAGCACAGAGCACCACCGCCACCTTGCCCTGGACGTGGCCGCCTCTCATCTTCCTGGGCCTCCTGGCCTCCAGTCCAGGCTAGATTTTCTGACAAGCCAACTTGGTCCTGTTGCTTTCTTGGTGAATAAGACCTCACCCCTAAACACCAAGTCCTAATATTCTAGGCCATGCGCTTCCCCCATGTAACCTCCATGTCCCCTTTTGTCCTGACCCCTCATCTCCAGGATCCCTGGTTCTCTCCACCCACATGCTCTCTCACAGCTGCTGTTCCAAGCTCTGGAATGCCACTCCTGTTTACCCACCTGCTAAGTCTCTGCTCATCCTACAGCCAGTTCCAAGTTTCAGTCTCTTCCCCCAAACTTCCCCCAAAGCCCCCAGGCAATATTTAGCCACACGCTCTCTGCCCACTGCTTTCTCCGAGTACAATGTAATTAACCGCCTCCTGGTAGACGGTGTACTGTGATGGCAGTCACACTTCCATTTGCTGTGCACTGACTGCCTGCCAGACGCTGTTCTCAGGGCTGTACACAGATTTGCCCTTACAAACCTCACGGCAGCCCTACAAGGTAAGTCCTACTGTAGCCTTGCCTTCTCGACAAGGAGACCAAAGCATAAGAAGTTATGTCGTTTTCTCAGACACCCAGATTTTAAGTAATCCACTTTGGGGCTCTATGAAGTGTGCCCTAGGCACTCAGTTTATGCTACACTACTCATATAGTATGCTTATTCGTTTCTAACTGAGCACTTACATACAGTGTGTCAGAGGTAATCCCATGTGCTGAGCAGATAGTACTGAAGAAGCCAAGAGACACTCCGTGTATCCTTACTGCTTGGGAATAAGTTTTCTCTTCTGCCTCTCAGAGTTTACAGGATTCGAACAGATAATGCACATGAAGCCCTATAGTGGGTTGAGTGGTGGCCCTCAAAACATAAACCTACATCCGAATCTCTAAAACCTGTAAATGTGACTTTGTTTAGTCTACTTTAAAGGTGTCTTTGTAGGTATAGTTGAGGTAAAGAACTCATTTTAAAATAAGCCTATTTTAACAGCTGTACAACTGAGGTGTCAGGATTTAGTAACTTAGATAAGATCATGCTGTATTACACAAGTGGGCCCTAAATCCCAGGAAAGGGGCCCTCAGGAGAGATAGAGGGAGGGAGATGGACGAACAGGGGCAAGAGAAGAGATTAGAGTAATGCGTCTGCAGGCCAAGGAACACCTGGGGCTGCCAGAAGCTAGGAACGGTGGAAAGATCTTTCTTGGGAAACTCCAGAGGGAATGTGGCCCCTGCCGACACCTTCATTTACACTTCTGGCGTCCAGAGCTGTAAGAGAATAAATTTTTGTTACCTTAAGCCACATGGCTTATGGTAATTTGTAATGGCAGCTCCAAGAAATTAACACTATGTCCTCCCACAGTGCTTAGTATATGTGCTACACAGGTCAGCTCCTCTCTTTCTCCATATTGTCTGCCTTATTTCTCAGCATGTACTTCAGAAGATCCAAATACTCAGAAAGACTACTGTATTCTCATGATGTATAGCTTTTCAGCCCTTCCTCCCTTGGTGAACTCCTACTCACACCTCGCAACCCAACACACCACGTGTTACCCCCTCTGGGAAGCCTTCCCTTGCCCACTTGTGCCCTACCACACTTTGTGCATCCCTTCACCATGCAGCACTGTGCATGTCATGTATGCAGGGATCACATCTTTATCCCGCCAGTCCTAGATTCCAGCTCTTGATCTGGCAGTATGACAGCAATATTAATGCCTATCCCACACCCCTACCCCATACACCTTTCCTCATTTTTGGCACAAAGCAGTGAGTTTTCAGAACCCCTCTTAACTGTTCCCCAGCCTGGCAGGGGAAAGAAGGGAAGAAGAGGGAGGGGAGAGGAGGTAAAGAAAGAAGGGAAGGGTAAAAAGTGGCCCAGTTGAATAAGATCGATGCATAAAGTCTACTGAAGTCGAGTCGGTCTGATGCTGGAGAAACCAGTAGTCCCCTGAAGTGACCTCCCTTTCTGCCTGCAGGGCTTCTAAAAGATAGGAAGCTTCTCTGTACTGGGAGAACTGGACTGTCCATTCTGGACACATCCGGGCAGTTCATAGCTATAGCTATGGCCACACCCCAACTGGGTCCTGTCTTGTTTTTGCCTCTAATGAAGTATGTGGCCCTGGGCAAGATACTTTATGTCTCTTAATCTGTTTCCTCATCTGTCAAATGGGGACCAGAAAAAAAAAATCTCACCTCACAGATTTGACGTGAAGATTCCATGAGACAATGTCTATAAATTGCCCAGTGTTGTCCTGGCCCGCAGGCATAACTGATAAAAGTAACCATTTAATGGCTGTCAAACAACAAGCAGGGTACTGTGGAACAGAATATTTACATATTCTTCCTTTCAACTTTATGGTAACCACATAAGCCTATTTTAACAGCTGTACGACTGAGGTGTCAGGAGTTGGTAACTTGTCTGAGGCTATATGGTTATTGCAGGAGCAGGTCTTCCTAGGATGTCTAAAACATCTGATTCTGAAGGCCTTCATCCCAACCCCTGCAGTGAATAGCCTTTGGATAGCACTTCTCTATCCTGCAGCTGAGCTCTCTTTCAGGGTTGCAATGAAGCTGATGTCATGCGTAGTACATATTCTAAATTTATTCTGGGAGGACCCATCACTGCATACGTGGAAATCCCAGGAGTCAGGAAGACAGCAGAGAAACACAGCACCCCTCCCACTGTCTAGCCAGGGAAGCCACTGATTCCGGAGCCTCACTGCGCTGGGAAACATGAACATCATTAACATTCAGGTACTGCCGCCTCTCAACGCCACAAAGCCCAATAAATGAACCTTCTTATGAAGAATGCGAACCCTGGAAACCTCAGAGCAATAGAACCACTCACATCGGAGAAATTTAATTTTGTGGGGAGGGAAAAACAGCCACCCAACAGACATTCATCTTCTGTACATGGCAGCTGGAACCTCCAGAGACAGAACGAGGCCACTCAGTGCCTGTTCCTGGCTTGGCCCCAAAAATCCTGACAATAGCACTTAAGAGAAAGGGGTGAGGGATCACAGCCTCTGTAAATTATGATACCCTGGTTTTCTCAGCCCTTTCTCTAGTACAAATAGTGAGCAGAGTAGAACTTTAAGGTTATAAAACAGAAGCCCCAGATCAGCGCCTTATCCGTACAAACCTGAGCAAGCTGCCTGCCTCTGGGGACCCTCAGCTTACTTCTCTTTTAAATGGTAGTGATACTGGCGGCCTCCTCACACTAGCTGTTGAAAGGCAGATCGTGGTAGTACATGCTTCATCTCGCATGCTCAGCCCCTCACAGAAGTGACCTTGGCACACACAGTATAGGGCACAGGACATCACTCCACGCCCTCACAGCTCTGGGTAGGGCAGGCACCAGGGCCATTATTTTGCAGACGTATCAGAAGCAACAGAATGACTTTACACATGTGAGCAGTAGTGAAGATTTGATCTCAGGTGGGTTTAACCCAGAAGAGCAGCTTCCCAACTGTTACGGCTTAGATTGAAACTGTCCCCACAAAACCTCGTGTGTGTGTGTGTGTGTGTGTGTGTGTGTGTGTGTGTGTAAGGTGACTGGGTGCTAGGGCTGCTATACCATCAGTGGACTCACCCACTGATGAGCTCAGTAGCTGAGTGTGCTGTTAGGAGGAAGGGCCCGATTAAAGGTGGGTCACTCTGGGCACGACCTGAAAGGGTGTGTTCTTGTCCCCAGCTCCTCTCTTCTCTGCTTCCTGGCTGCCATGGGAAGAGTAGCTGTCCTCTACCAGGCCTTTCTGCCATGCTATTTCTGTTTGCAGCCACCAACCATAAACTGAAAACATGATCCAAAATAAATCTCTCCTCCTTTAAGTTGCAGGTATTGTGTGTTTTGTCCCAGCAATGGAAGGACTAAGACACTAACCATAGATTAGACTGCCTATGAACCTGTACTACGTTAGCTTATTGTCATTAAAAATATATTGGAGCTGGGAGCACGGCTCAGTGGTAGACACTGCCTACCATGCATGAGCCCTTGGGTTCAAGCCCCAATAATATAAATACATCCATCCATCCATACATACATCATGTAGCATTATTCTAAAAGCAATAGTGGAAATCTAAGAGGACATCTATTATAATCCTGCTATCATGCTTAATTCATTTGACACACTTGCTTCTTTCCAGCATAAATACTCATTTCTTCTGCTTCATCTCATTTTTCACACTTGTGGTGGCTCCAGCTTCTTGTGATCACACAGAAAATCCTCATATACCAAGTCTGGGCCACCTGACACCCTCGACTTTATCATCTGTGAAATGACTCTAAATCACTACACTAAGCTACATCATACTGTAATGAGATACAACCAAGATGAATAATGCAAAAGAAAAGGGTGCCACATAAATTCTAAAGTGATCAACTAGTGTCTCTTGTTGCTATTGTTGTTCTGGTCATAATCATGCATCATTAGGGGTGAATTCCGTTCTGTTATTGCCTGGGAACCAGGGTCATTAGGTGTTACAGTGTGTCACTGTCACCTTTTGTCTGTCCTTCCCGGCTGACTGATACCCTCTCAAGGACAGAGACACTCTATCTCTGAGGTTCCCCTGTGCCTGAGGACCCTACCTTTTAAAGTGTCTGCTGGTGATTCATGTGGACAAGACAGAAAGCACTTTTGGTGTGCCTGCCTGGCTTTCCCTGACTTTCCTGCTTGATCCATTCTCCCTAACCACTGGGGGATCTTCTTAAATTACTTTCCTGAACATTGTAGGGTACCAGTTCGGGGCTGGGCCTGGTGTTCCCAAGCCAGATAAACAAATCCAAGTCTTCTTATAATTCCCATTGCGGTGAGAAACAATGCCTGTTAATGCTGCTGGCTAGCACATACAGGAGCATCTCCTCTGCACCTAAATCGGCAGTGTTTGGGGACAGCTTTTCACCCTTCTACTCAATTTTCTACCTTTGTCCATGAGCAGGAAAGAATTTCTACTGAATCTTCTACCTCCTCATACCTCCTTCCTACACAGACACACAGATACACAATACTTAGAGGGATGATGTAGAGGACTTTTCTTGTTGTTTTTTTTTTTTGAACAGAAAAGAGTTCATGTGGTGGGCCTAAGATTGTTCCCTCCTTGACAAGGCCTACTTTTAAGGCTGGCCTAGCTGGCAGCCTGGATTTGAGGATGTTCCCACCATTCCCAGAACTGAGTAGTTCTCTGTGTCTAAACTGTACACAAATATGTACATTTGCCTTTCTTCTGTGAGTCTGGAACTTGGGTAGTGCTGATCAGAGGGTAACTGGATAACCTCAGAAAGACCCTAGGCACTGAGTCTCTAATGAGCTTCCTTTGGAGACAGTGCACTGGCCATGTTATTAAAATCGGAGGGACTGTATGTTCTGTGTATCGGTGCTGGGAAAGGACCCTTAGAAGTTTGTGCTTTGCTTCCTCTGGACTTCACCACATTTTTTTCCTCCCTTTGGATGATTTTGCTGGGGACCCTTTTAATGTAATAAATCATAGCCATGCATGTAACTGTATGCTGAATCTTATGAACCCTGGTGAATTAACCACTGCCCTCGGAGATGGTCTTGGAGACCTTCCACACAGCCCATCTCTGACTCCTTTTCTGATTTCTGCTGCAGAGGAATGCACTGTGTCTTATTTTTCAGAGCCTGGTAGGCAGGTAGCCAAACTTTATTCAGGACCCTGTGCCTTAAAGGCAGGTGCCAGGTGTTTGTCTTTCCCTTTCTGCCACCCAGAGCTCAGATCCACTGACATCTCTCCCTTTCCTTCTTGCCTCATGGATCAAGATCAGGGTGGAAGTCTTACTCTTTCTGCACGGTGAAGCTTGGCCATCTGGTTTGGGGTCTATCCTCTCCGCCGTGATATCCTGACCTAGGCTCTCACTTGATGAGTCTCAGCTAGAAACGGGGACTAAATGTACTTTCTCCTACATTCTACCTTGGTTTTTTTCTTTGGTGATGGTACTTCTACAGGCTACTACTGTAGTCTGGATATGGTTTGAGTTCACGTGTTGAGAGCTTTGTCTCCAGTGCGGTGATGGTGGGAGATGGTGGAACTTTTAAGAGGGCCTCGGTGGAGATGATTAGGTTGTCTGGAGGCATATTCCCTTTGGAAGAGATTAAGATAGTTTTCATAGGCCCCTGGGTAGTTCTCCGTAGAGGAATCACAGAGGTTACCAGTCTGGCTTTGGTCTGAAACAGTACATTGCTAGATAATACCTAGAAGCTGAGCTTTCCTTCAAAGTTTAAATGTTCGCCAGTCTGTGTGTATATTTCAGTGTGATCTCAGATAGCACATCTTTCCATTAATTTATTCTGTTTTGATAAAGGCAGAAAAATAAGGTGGTGACCAGATCCTTGACTTTTAAACCAGAAACTTCCGTGCTTACACTCCAACTGTCTAACTTCTTGGTTATCTAACTCTATTTCTGTGACCCCAGCTGTCTCACCTGGGAACTAGGATCATATCAACTGCCTAGAAGCACTGATGCAAAGAGGAAATGAGATCATTGTGTGGGAATGCTGAATGCAATGCCTGGCACAGAAAAAGAGCTCAGAGACCAAAGATCCAGTGGGAATAAACATACATTAGGCTTTAAAATCTTATTACCATTGCTTACACCATGGGCCCCATGTTTTGAGTGATTTTTTCAATGGTTCTACGACTGTATTCATTCAATGCAAATGAATTTATTCTACTTGGATTTATCAGTCATACACATACCAGGGGCTAAGCATTAACTAGAATAATCATGATATGTTTTGGTTTGTTTGGCCTAATCAGAAGAAAATAAACAATTTTTGGGGGGCTTTATAAAATACTGGGATGTGGCTAACACTAGCCATTGCTACTGGCCAGAGCTGGCCTGAAACCAGTGCAGACTCTGAGGACAGACATACGCTCCAATAGGAGCTTCACTCCCTGCCGTCATTTGCATGAGTTTCAACAGGGTTTGTGACATCTTGATGCCTCAGTTGCTTACACATAAAATGGGGATTATAGTGACCCCTAACACTGAAGCATTGAAAAGTGAAATGGGATCATAGAGATCATCTGTCTGGCTTTAGTCTGACAGTGTACATGTTCAGCTACATATCATCCAACTCAGTGTATCAGAACAATATCTAGAAAGATACTGCTTGGGTAGAAAAGCCAATCATAAAGTGACAAGACAGATCTGGCAGAAAGCATCTAATGGATGGTTCTGTTTCCTGCCCATTGTTTTATTTAATTCCTCAGTTAAAAGGGACCTGGCTTCGGTATGCTCTTCCACAGCCAAGATCATTTAATTGGACGGAAAAAAAAAAAAAGCTTAAGATGAACATTCCAATTTATTAAACACTGGTTCTTTTACTTTCATTTCTTATTAATATTTTTAAATCTCATCCTATATTATGTTTTATCACTTTTTCTGTTTTATAAATGAAGAGACTGAAGCACAGAGCAGTGAAGTCAATTGCTTAAGGAAACTCAACCGATGATGGAAGTAACCAAGATTCAACTTCAGATCCAATGCCAAAGGCTATGTGTACCTTCCTCTCACTTCCCTCCCTATCTATGGGGTGGCTGCTGCTAGAATGGCTACCTGGAATACAAAAGTTTTCTCTATCCTCACACCAAAAAGATTGTGCTATCATAATGTTTGGTCAGCTCCCTGTGGAACCTCCCAAAAAACTCATTAAAGAACCCTGTTCCCTAGGGCCCCAGTGAATCCTGCTAAGTAAATTGCCTTTTGAAAGGAAAAGGAAAATGAAACATCTGTGGCCTCAAATTCTATATGAGCAATAATTCAAGAGTCACTTTCAGAACTCAGAGAGGAAGATTCCCCACAGGGCGGTGGAGTCAGTGTTGAAGTGTGATCCTGGGGTATAGAGCCAGGAATTCATTAATATCTGTGGACTCCCTGAAAGAGAAAAAGCACCATTTAAGTCGGAACATTCCAAAGCAATAACTCATTTCCCAATTTAATGTGCTATTGGCATAATCATTAGAAAGAAGAAATGAGAGTCTGGGGCCCTGCTTATGTAGGAGATAAATCTCTGGCCTCCTGAAGTATTTTTCATTTTAAAAGTTCAAACCATCATTCAACTTGGGCCAGAGGATATTAAGCCTTTTGACAGTGAAGCCTTATAGGATGGAGAAGCGGAGGCCTTAATTCACAAGGTTGCAAAGGTAAATACAAAATATATTCAAACCTATTTGTCCATATTTAACCAAACTATGATGATGAGAGGAGCCACCCTTCCCTGGCCATCTCCTCTGTGCAGGCAAAGAACAGACAAATCACATAAATAAGTAACAAGGGGCAGGTAGGAGGTATTGGACAGACCGAGTCTCTCTGCTGGAGAGACTGAGCGGACCCATCCACAGGGGACAGCCCCTGCTCTGTTTCAGAAAATATATTGTCAAGGGTGAAAATGAAGTCTTTCCATGGTTGATGTTCTGATTATTTCAGGAGAAGGCAGGGATAATGTACACTGTAGGAAATTTCCCAATTTTACATTGAGGCTAACAGATCCAAAAACGCTTTCAACACTTTTTCTGTCATTACTCATTTTAAACATTTCAAAAACTCTATTAAGTAGGGTTTCTTATCTCTATGTTATAAGAAATAACTTTCCAGATGTGATTAGTACCAGGTCAGACAGCCGGTCATCACCCCTAGTTTGTTTTGGAGAAGGTTCATGTTGAAGTAGGGAGTGTGACTGGTGTGGAGCCAAGTGTAGAGTGAGCTCTCGAGTGGCACCATGGATGCTATGACTAATTATTATATGAGACAAGGTGGGAAGTTAAAGGAGTCTGGAGCATCTATTTACAAAACATTTCCAAATAAGTATAGGCCTACTACCTTCTACCACAGTGGAGGGCGTTAAAGGGGGGTACAACTTTTATTGAGTATCTACTACAAATTGGACACTGAGTTACATGCACAAGTTCACAACAATGGTCACATGATGATATTATCCTCACCTTAATAAAGTGAGAGAAGAGGATTTCCCAGAATCATACTCAGGTCAGTTGGGGCCTCTTCATTTCTGACATTTGCTCAACATATATGGGATATATGTCCTCTTTCTGGGGCAGTGAAATTACACCATAACCTGTCTATCACCCATATTTTGAAAAAGTGGTCCAGACAAGAAAAACACTCACCAGTCTTAACAGGGTCATTTTGTACTTTGTACAACTTGGGATATTAAGAAGTCGTACAGCCTTGCTATTTCTGCAGGCAGGGGCTATAGTTACAAATCACTCCCAACATGCAAGGGGGTGGATTTTGAGAAGCGAGGTCATGAAGTTTATTTGTTGATTCCAATAAAAGGGTGATTTTAATTTATTCGTAAGACAGTGAACGGCTACTGAGAATTCAGGGTATAAGTGGTATGGAATTTGGTTCTGGCTATTCAGTAGCTGGGAGGCAGCAATTTTAAAAGGACACAGTGGAAGATGGGAGGAGTCAGGCCCTGACATCAAACTGACCTGAGACCCAATGTCTTTTTCACCATTTACCAGCTGAGTGACCTTAAATAAATGGTGCCACCTCTCTAAGCCTCAGTCTCCTTACCTGCAAACTGGGTATCTACCTACCTACCAGGTTCCTTGGGAAAACTTCCAAAGACAATGAATATAGCATTCTCATAATTGTTGAATTTCATTATTGTCATTATTGTTTAAATATATTCCTAAAGCAGCCATCAATAAAGTCAATTATTTGACTTCCTGTCACAAAAATAGTTATCTGCCTGGCTTCATTTCATGAGGATGGCCTGGTGAGTCACAGCTGTAATCAGTTTTCTCATGGTTTTACTGGCACAGGAATCAGACCCTTGTATTTTCTTCCCTCTTCCTGGCTGCAAGTAATGGAAATGCATGTCCCTTATAAACCATTTTGATCTACAGACATTAGAAAATCATCCAGTAGACACAGGATGGCACACACAGCAATCCCGAGAGCCCACAGAGAGCTATCGCCACAAAGTATTTTTAAAGCAAGACCTGGAGTCTAATGAAACACTTTCCATCAGGTGAGTTCCCTACAGTGGTTGCAATTTGGGTCCTGGGGTTTTGTATTTGTTCACCTATGACCTCCACAGCCCTGGCAGGAGAAGGAGGGCACCATGGCTGAAAGTGGGGAGATGCGTCCATGTTGTAGCCTTTATGTGAAGCTGTCTTTGAAGGGCTGTAGTCAAGTCACAGGGCTGGACATGAGGTTCAGGCCAGGGATGCTTTCTTTACACAGAAAAGAAAGGCAGACAGGAGATGCAGGGACTGTACAATACTCTTTGCTGCAGGCTCCATGCTAAAAGCCACAACAAGCTAGCTGAGGCCTGTTTGACATTAGCTTGTGCCAGGCCAAGTCTCAACTGGTCCGCGTGCTCCATGAGGGCTCAGGCAGTGGGACTTCACCTCAGAAGCTCCCACATCTGGCCAGGGCTTGGCTACAGTAGGTGCTCAGTAAATCTGTGCTAAGGAAATAAATGACACCTAACTATCTTCATTCATCTTAATTTTCTTATACTCCCATCTTTTTCCAGAAATGATGTAAGGAAGCTTGTAGGCTACATGGTTTACTAACCTCAAACACTTACTGAGGGCGCATCTCATGTCACATTCTGCCCGTAGCCCTTTACATGTCTTCCCCTCATGCCCTTACATGAGCATCACTAATACAACTCACAATGCTCCAAAATCCAAAATGCTCCAAATCCTGAAACTTTTTGAGCATGAGTATCATGCCACAAGTAGAAAATCCTACACCTGACTTCAAAGGATGGGTTTTAGTCAAAACACAGATGCAGCTAGAATTGTATAAAATTACCCTTGGTCTCTGTGTATAAGGTATAAATGAAACATAAATGAATATTACATTTAGACTTGAGTCCCATCCCTATGATATCTCATTACATATATGAAAATATTCCAAAATTTAAAATCTGAAACAACTCTAGTACCCTGAAGTTTGGACAAAGGATACTCAAGCTGTGTTTGGGACAAGTATTATTATTATTACAATAAGGTAAGTAGAAGGAGTAAGAATGGGTAGAAATTGGAGGAAGGTAGGATAACAGTGCCATATTTAGGGTGGACAATAAATTAGCTCGAGGTTTTCTAGAAACCTGACCAAATATAAGAACTGGATCAGTGATCAGTTTACACAGTGCAGAAAACAAAAACAAACTGATTGCCCAAAAGATGCACAGCTGGCTCCTATCTAACTTGTGTGGCCTTGGGCAAGCCACTTCCTCCTCACTCTGTTTCATCTTCTGTCCAAAGGGAGTGACTCTAATAATGTCCCCATCTCGGGCCAGTTACAATGGCCAAAGGAGTTGACAAATGCAGTAAGCATAGGGCCTGGAACTCAGAAGAGCTATTCTGTCAATATTCATCTCCGTGTCTTATTTCTGGCCTTTTTCTCTCTCAGCTTATTGAAGGAGGCATCCTGGAGTGTGGGTGTTTAACTGTAAAATCATTGGCATTACTGAAAAAGAAGAATGAGTTATGTAAGAAGGGCTTTTCAAATGCACCTGCTCCTGAATTCATAAGCAGTGGGTGGCTGAATGGTTTGATGAATTCTAGCCCAGGCTCCAACTGAAATATGCATTTCAATGAAAGGGGCAAATGGCTACCAGAAATATGAAAAAAAGTTCAACATCAATAACCATCAGGGAAACAAATGCAAATGAAAATCACAGTGAGATTCCACCTCACCGTAACTTGAATGGCTTTTATAAAAAATGAAAAAAAATAATAAATTCTGGCAAGAATGTGGAAAGAGGGGAAGTCTTTGCAAATTACTGGCAGGAATGCAAATTAGTACAGCCACTGTGGAAAACTCAAAAAGCAAAAGCTACAGCTACCATATCATCCAGCTGTCCCACTACTGGGGACAAGGGAAATAAAATCAACATGCCAAAGAGAAACCTGAACTCCCATGTTCACTGCAGGATTATTCACGATAGCCAGGTTAAGGAATCAACCTGTGTCCATCAACAAACAAATGGATAAAAAATGTATTTATATACAGTGGCACAGTATTTAGGCATCAAAAAGAATGAAATACTGTCACTTATGATACATGCATGAACCTCGACAACATTAAGTTAAGTGAAATGTCAGCACAGAAAGACAATCATTCATATGTGGAATCTAAAAATGTTGGTCTCCTAGAAGCTGAGAGTGGGATGGTGATTACCAAAAGCTGGAGAGAATTAAAGAAAGGGAAGGAGGCTGGCACTGTCACAGTTGGATAGGAGGAATAAACTTTGGTTTTTTATGGCACAGCAAAGTAGATGTACAGAATCTGGACTGAACTAATCATTAAAAAATGATACAAGGTAAAGTTGATGGATATTATCTGAGTTGATTGTTTATACAACTCAAATATATATTGTATATAAATTGAAACATCCCAGTGTACTTCATAAAGGTATATAAAATATTATGTGTCAACCAAAAAATCAAATTTAAAAAACCTAATAAGAAAAATCAAAAAGTGATTAAGTTAGATAAGAACATATGAATGACTGACATTCCAGAGATTTAAACCATTCTGATGGTATAAAAGAAGCAAGAAGTCTCCAGCTCCCAGACATAGTGCTGTGCCCTGGGACCTGCTTAGGAAAGTCACTCTTCTCCATTATCTCCTTCAGCTGAGAAATGCAATTGATTTTCCTAGTCTCATTTTCATTTGCTCTAATGATTAATTTTCCCAGGCTTCTTGGAGAATTAAGATGGAGAAAAATATCATTCATATTTACCGTGTACCCCAAAGCCTAATCTTCTACCAAACTACAGATACAGACTGAATTCCTCATTCATAACAAGTTCAGGGTCAGAAGTATGGGATGCAAAGATGATATACAGGTTTTTGCTCTCAGGAGAGACCATTAGAAGGCAAGGTGAGAAGCATTGTGATGAAGATGACACACCTGCACCAGCCTGGAAGGAGAGGGGACAGGGCAGTCCAGGCAGAGAACAGACCGCAAAGGTGTAGAGGTGGCAGCAGTGCATTTCAGTAAATGATGGAACTTCAGTGGTAAACAAAGGTAACATGAAGTAATTCACTGTCAGACTAAAGAGCTTCTGGGGAGTGCTAAAGGTGATTAATATCCAGTGTTCACGAATATGCTTTCCTTGGTACTTTAAAGATTACTGAGGCAATTTGGGTTAGAATTGAGATGAAGGGAGTAAAGTTGGGAGGTAGAAAGACCAGCAGAAGGTTTTCAAAATAATTCAGACCTGAACAAATAATCCACAACTCATGATATTTCATAGCCCAAGACTGAGCTAGGTATTTGGGGAGATATCAAATCAAAGAAGTAAGTGTATACTTTCTGGTATCAATTGAATTTAAATGCATTGTATGTGTTATCTAAGTATTGTGCAAAATAAGATTAGTATCTCTGCCTCGCAGATAAAAGACCCATAGCTCAGGGAGCTAAAGAGAAATGAGTCATACAGGCGAGGCAGGTCTAATGTGTTCTGAGCCCAGAGACCAATGTGGCTTGACTCTGCAGAATTGCATCAGAAACCAGAGTCAGATGCAAACATAAAATGGAAAGACAGTTTGTTGCATTCACGTGTACAGCATGAAGTGAAATATTATTCTTTAGATCTAAGAGTGACTAATGGTTGTCTAAAGGGGAATCTGTAAACACAGAGCCCTAGGCTTTATTAATATACAATGATAAATGATGTTCCTTTGAAATCAAATTCACATAAATGGAAGTTTCCACTGTATAATAGCATCTTGAGAACATCAGATTGTGAACCTTGTCTTGTATTTCTATGAATCATCTATACCCGAAGGTTGGCCACATTGTGGCCAGCCATTCCACAAATACGTACTGACTGAATGGGGCCATTTGGAGAGAAATTGCTGAAGAGAGTTATAATTAAGGGGATGACAGTGGTGCATTCCAAAAATGTAATCTTTCAAAGTTTCATGTTTACTGAAAATTACTATACACCCCCAACAATACTAACTCAAATAATTATATTGGTTAATACTTTTTTTGAAAAAAAAAAAAAACTTAAAAAGAACATATTATTTATTGACTCTTTCCAATTTGGAGGCAAGGAGAAAAAAATAGACCTGTAATTTTTTCAAAGGTAATATAACACTGTACTCAACAAAGATAGCACAAAAAAATCTTCATAATACTGTTTAAGCTAAAATTTTAGTTAATGTGCTAAGAAGTAGATCTCAATGTTAAGCCATGACCAAAATGAAGACATATAAGAATGGCTTAATATCTGAAAATCTATAGGACGAATTTATCACAGTACAAAGTCAAATAAGATAGACCTCATAGTCATCTCCATAAATGCAGAGAAAGCATAGGGGAACAAAGGAGAATCCATCAAAATTTACTGGTAAAACATTAGTAACCTCAGACTGGAAGTTACCGACCCATGCAACTAGACAAGAAAGTGACACCAGGGTCCAAATATTGGAAAGGATATTTAATTAAATATCAGAAGAAGAGGAAACAATATCAGCATTATAGACAAATTATTTTCTAGGATCTATATTGAAAATAAAAAATAAAAAAATTTTAAACAAGTCATTAGAAACAATAATTAAAAAGTTGGTAATTGCCTGGTGGCAAATAGATGTACAAAATTCAAAAACAAGGCAAAGTACAAATAGCAAAATAAAGGATGGATAGGAGAAAACAAAGAATAGATCTCTTGCAAATGAGAAGGAGATCAGGAGACCAAGGATGAGAAGAGAGGTGCAGGGGAAGGAAAAGTAAGAAGACTCAAAATATGCCTCATAGAGTAACAGTGCATGTAAACATTGTATGTCAGAAGTATGAGCTAAGAATAATAACAATGAAGTGGAAATGGGAAAAGACACAGAGACAGGGAGAGAGGTGGCAGGAAGGGAAAAGGAATTTAAAAAAGAAACAAGCTGTATTATGTACATGTACCTACTCCCTGAGATGAACACAAGTCCAAGTATTGCAAACCAGTATTGATAAAATAAAAAAGCAAGAAGAGGAGATATAGCTCAGTGAGGATGTTAGCATGTGTGAGGCTCTAGGTTCTTAGATTTAGCAAAAAGCTAAATCTAAGAAAAGGCTTTTTTATGAAATATAAATACTCAATTAGAAATATAATGAAAGATGATCCAATTTATAGTTTAAAAATACGTAAAATTCTTTTGAATAAATTTAACAAGAACTTAAAAGATAAACCAAGTATGATGACAAACACCCATAATCCCAGAACCTGGGATGCTGAGACAGGAGGATAATGAGTTTAAGGCGAGCCTGGATTATACAGTGAGACCCTGTCAAGAGAGACAGCGGCAGGGAGAAATGGATAATTTTAAAGCCCAAGCAATACCTATGGAAAAATTCTGCAGATACAAAAAGAAATCTTGTTTATAGTAGAAGTTTCAGTAATTTAAGGATGTAGCTTCTTCTCAATTTAATCTATAAATTTATATCACCCAAACCAAAAAATAACAGGAGTGCTTTGGCACCTAAAAATATGGTAGCACACATCTGGAAAAACAAATGTGCAAGGATGGGCAAAGAGTTTCAGCAAAGAATGAAGAAATAACAGTAAGGCAGAAATAAAGAGGCATTTTAAAACTATTTAATAGACAATACATTGGCATGCAGTGCCAAATAGTAGTCAGAATTGTGGAAGAAAAGAGAGATCAGATGTACAAAAAAAAATGTTTGTACATCAACTTAGAGGGCAATGGTCTTTAAGCAACTGGCAAAGAGCCACTCAAAAAGAGAGAAAATTGGATTCCCAACTCACTCTGCGCTCAAAAACAAATTTCACATGGATCAACATTTTGATATAAAAAATAAAATGGAAAAAGCATCAGAAGAACACATGAGTTTAGGATGGGAGAAGGCTTTAATTTTTATAGATTCAAATGTATCAAGGTTTTATTTCATGGCTTCTGGAGTTTGTGATCGAGTTAAAGAAAAAGTAAAAATAAATCCTGTAGGATTAAAAAGGAAGTTATACCACAGACAAAACCAGAGTAAAGAATAACAGAGAAGACACCAAACAAGTGAGGAAGACTAACTACATTTGTAGCTGTTGGGAGCAGCCAGGCAAATCAGTACAAAGGAATCATAAATAGTCCAACTAAATAGGAAACTTTCCAGAAAAGACCTAAAGGTCAAAGAGTAAATAAAAAAACCAAAATATAGCAAATGCTGGTGAGAATGTGGAGAAAAAAAAACTCTTATGCATTGTGGATGGGAAATTTTACTAGTACAGCCATTATGGAGAACAGAATGGAAGCTCCTCAAAATAGTAAAGGTAGATCCACCATATGACCCAGCTACCCCACTTCTGCGAATATATCCAAAGGAAATGAGAACAGCATACTACAGAGATACTTGCACACTTATGTTTATTATGTTGATAATGACTATTCACAAGAGCTAAGACATGAACTCAGCCTAGGTATTCATAAACAGATGAATAAAGAAAATGTGATAGATAGATGATATAATGGAATCCTATTCATCAATAAAAGGTAAAAATCCTGTAATTTACAGCACAATGGATAGAACCACAGGGTATTATGTAAAAGGAAATAAGCCAGACTCAGAAAGACAAGTACCACATGTTCTGTCTCTTATATGGGAAGCTAAAAAGGCCACCTGAAGATAAAAAGTTGGGAAAGATGGAGGTACGGTAAATAAAGGGACATTAGACTTGATTTTTTTTCCAACAGGATCTTGCTATGTATTTTAGGATTCCTTGATTTCACTGTGTAGCTCAGGCTAGCCTCAAACTCACAGCAATTCTCCTGCTTTGGCCTCCCAAGTGCTGGAATTACTGTGGACGTGCACCACCATGCCCAGCTTGGACTTGATCATTGCCTACTAAATGCATGAGAGGAAATATCACTGAACCCTATTTATATGTTCAATTAGCATATGTTAAGCTAAGAAAAAAAAAGAAAGAACATAGAAAGAAGCTGAAATTCATCAGTAATGGGAGATATGCAAAATTTTAAAATGAGGTATCATTTTCTATCTATGTTACTGGAAAACATTTAAGTTTGTTAAAACCTGATGCTCACAATGTGGGGAGGAACACAGTTTTGGGCACTTTGGAGAAAACATAAATTGGTGGGAATTATTCAGAAGATAATTTGGCCAAATTTATTAAAATCAAGAACTTACATGTTTTCTGGCAAATTTTTAAAGACTGAAGGTATTCATATTGGGGACTCCTGCAGCGAGTGGCCAATCTCCTGCCAGGTGTTACACTGCAGGGTGAGAGACAAAGAGCAAGAGACAAAATGGCGGTGCAGCAGGGATCTGGGATGACCAGTTGTTCCTGGGGAATGAAAGGCCACCAGCAGCCAGAAAGTCAGCATTTATTGATCGAGAAGGGTACTATCAGATCACTTAGAGGACAGTGATGGTCTTTGATGAGGATCTTGTCCTGGAGTGTCTAGTCTTTGGTCTTGGTCTTGCTCTTGCTCTTAGTCTTAGTGGTCTTAGTCTCAGTCTTAGTAGGTGGGAGAGCATGGCCCACCCCTAATGGGATAAAGGGAAATCTCAAAAAGATGATACCCAAACCCCAAGCCTCCATTCATTCCTTAGGGAAGTATGTAAAACTAGCCACTGGGAATTTGTAGTCCCCAACATACTCATACCCTACAAATATACTTCTAAAATATATGAAAGGTGTGTGTGTGTGTGTAAAGATACATGAGAAAGTTCTCTGCAGAATAGTGTTCAGTAGCAGAAGATTGAAAACTAGAACAATAGTGGACTAATTGAGAAAGATTGTGAAGCATCCTCAGTCTACAACAATTAACAAGAACAAAAAGGATTTCAGTGTGCTGATGTGGAAAAATCTCTGAGATATTATTAAGAGAAAAAAGAGCAAGGTACAGAAAAATGTGCATAAAATCATCCAATTTGAAAACATAAAAGAGGATATCAGGTGTATATATGCATATATAAATGCTGATGTGGAAAATATCCCTGGATAGGAACACAAGGAAGAGGTTCTTGGACCGTCCAATAAAACTTTCTGCATTGATGGAGGCCCTAGGCTCATGTGGCTATAGAGCATTTGAAACACCATTCTTATAACTATGGAATTAAATTTTGAGTTTCATTTCATTTTAATTCATTTAAATGTATATAGCCATGTGTGGCTACAAGTTTCCAATGTAGACTGTGCAGACCTGGACAGTGGATATTTTGGGCAAGAAGGATCATGAAGAATAAGAAAGGGAAACTTTTATATTTTATGTTTCTACTGTTACAGTTTCATGCACATGTGTGTTCCTATTATTGAAGAATAAGTGTTATGGACTACCTATCCTATTCAAAGTATATCCTATTCAAAGCCCCAGAGTACATAGTTGTCAGAGTGCCTGGACTGAATCAGAGGCAGATTCTGCCTTTAAGATAGAGGCTTTCCTAGGATCAAGGAAAAATGTGTGCAAGGAAATAACTGCATGAACAAGGTAAAGGTGACAAATAGAAGAAATGGTCAGTCCTAATCTACCAATGTGGAAAACATAGGGCATTTCCAAGAGGGTATTTGAGCCGTGCTATAAGATTAATAGGTGTCCACCAGACCATGGTGGGAAGGAAAAGCATGCAGCATGCAGAATGAGGGCAAATGAGATAGGGCAAAATACCTTGAGCATTCGACAAGTTGGAATGATGAGAAGAGATGGAGGCAAACAGGAGAGGGGACTGAGCGATGAGTAAGAAATAGGTTCTCAGAAGCACACACAGCAACCTAAGGAGTGAAGCCTTTACCATGAAACCAGGAGGATCCCCAGGATGTCTAAGTAGGGGATGGAAGTAATCACACATGAGCTTAGGAAGAGATACACTCTAGCTTATCTTGAAATATCAAGACCCAAGACAGAAGCTGGAAATGAGGAGGCAGTTGAAATACATGCAAGAGTTATTTTTATCTCCCTCTATAGAAAACATAATAACGCTATTTATGAACCAGAAATTGCATTCAGTAAATTTTGCTTGAGCATGAAACAATCATGTCTGGTCTGTTTAAAGTTATACAGTACCTCCCACAGTCATTCCATTTTTATGAAGCCCCCTACAACCTTGAGAAATCTTTTTGTCTTTACTTTTACTAATTTTTATAAAGCTCCAAACTTGCAAGAGATTGCAAGGATATGAAATTGAAATACTAGACAAATTTGAATTATCTTGGTTGCCCTTGTATGACTCCTGGTTTTTAAATCCAATAAGCATGGTATTAAATTCTAGACCAAGGTTACCTGGCCTTGACACTACCAGCATTTGAGGAAGGAAAATTCTTTATTGTAGAGGGCTATTCTATGCATGGCAGGATGTTTAACAGCATTGCTAGCCTCTGCTCACTAGATACCAATAAACACACAACACACACACGCACACACACATACACACACACACACACACACACACACACGGAACAGTGGGGTGGGGAGAGTGGTGACAACTCTAAATATCTCCAGGGCTCCTTGGGAACAAACTCCTCCCTGATTGAGAGCCACTGTCCTAAAACTTCACAGCTAAAGGACCTTCAAAGATCAGCTCATCCAACTACCATTTTACAGATGAGAAAACTGAGGTCTGGAAACCAGCTTCCCTACTCAGTGTAGGGATTTTTTTAGAGGTTCATCTGAGTCTCAAGGATAGGTAATGAAACAGCAGAATTTTTAGCTTAATATATCCCCTCCTTCTCTCTCTCTCTCTCTCTCTCTCTCTCTCTCTCTCTCTCTCTCTCTCTCTTCCTCCCTCTCTCCTTCCTCATTCTGTAATATATGATTCAGCCTAGAATGTCTATGTAGCAATTTGGTTTTCTACACATAATTTTACCAAAATCAATAATATTTTTTACAATGTGTTTTAAAAACAAACACCGTATCTGCTCCCAACGTTTTCATGTGTTCAGACTGAAAGAGATCAAGGAGATGTTTATATGTAATAGGGGCTGCTGTGCACCAGGAAATGTGTAGGCACATCACACACATAATAATTACAACAGTTCTAACAAAGGAGAATCAGGCTCCTGGAGATGAGGTGACTTTCCCAATGTCACACAGCCAGTAAATTCTAGAACACGTGACCACAGATCTATTACATAAAGCAAAATTGAGATCAGATTGTAAAGAATTTGGATGAATTAATGATGATCACCCAAGTAAGTGCTGAATCCCTTTTGGAGAACTAAATTTCTTCCAATTGCTTGGCATCCTCAGGAGGAAACTGGGCTTGTATGGCAGTTGCTATGACAACTACTTTTCTTATAATTATAGAACATAATGGTGACATGACAAGCTGTACATACAGTCATCTTGTTAGAGCCTGGCTTCCTCTGAAAGCTACAAGATTTTAGATACCATAGCTTTGAAATTTTTTTAAAAATCACATTTAATATAGTCACACATTGCCACAGTGGAGGCCAAGAGACTAAGAAAGTCAGGAGGTGAACATTCCAACTTTGTGACTAGAATGATGAAGCCAGAAAATGGCATTTCTCCTTTGGGAAGTGTTTGCTGTTCCTTTTTTATTTTGGCTCAGTGCACTTCAAGTTTTGACCAAGCAGTATATTTAAAGAGAATAAAGAAATAAAGAACAAAACCAATATAAGGCTTGACAAATAACAAGGATATGCAGCAAAATGCTAGTATTATAGCAAACTCCTTTCAGCTTGGTTTCATTTAAGCCATTCCCCAAATGGAAGATAACATTGGTGAAAGAGGGAGGGAGGTGGGAGAGAGAGAGAGAACACACATGAACGTACCTGGACATGCACCCCTCTGGGTTGGAAAAGCCTTACTCTCCCCCTTACTGGCTGTGCGATCCTGACTATCATAATCAACACTGTTCTACCAATTTTCTCATCTGTACATCAGAAACAGTACTTACTTCATACAGTAGAACATAACTAGCACACTCCCTGGTACATCACAGGAGTTCAATAAAATAATAGTTATTATTAGTTAACTACAAATAATCATTTTTAATTGTTTTATTTCCCATGAGCATCTTCCTTGTGTTACCCCAACCGAAGATCTGAGATACCTTTACAAAGCCTTCAAGCTACCCCCAGTTGTCCATCCGGGCAGCAGGAGGGTTCTATGCAAGCAAAGGTGCCATTTCAGGACACGAGAGGTGCAGGAATGGGGAATTAGAGCTGTAGGACCAGCAGAAGAGAAATTGACTTGCAGCATCAAGAACAAGTTCCAGAAGGAGGTAAAATCTGAGCTGGGTCACAGAGCAGGAAAAGGATGGAAATAAAAGTAAAAGAAACTGCATAGTCAAAGAGCTACAGATGTGAAGAGGCAGATTTTCAGAATTATTAGAGGTCTGGGTCTTGCACATGCAGGAAGTCAGTGGAAGAAGGACAGGAACTGGAGGCAAACACCACTTTTGTACAGCCTGTCATGCTATGCTAAGGATTTCACACAGCTGCCTGTAGAAAGAAGGGCACCATCAAAGATTTATCAGACAAAAGAGGAATTTGATGATCTCTTGACTTTGCTCACCACAGGTAAGCAAAAATGAGTGGGACCGAAACTCCAGAGTCCAAAGCTGGCACTGTGGAAAAAGTAAGCAAGGGAGAGCAACTGAGCCAGGGCAGTGCCATTTGAGATAGAGGGAGGGCCTGTGGGTACCATGCATGGCTTCCCACCAGAGACTCAGAGTGGTGACAGCATTTCATCTAGTGAGATAACCCATTCCGTAGAAACGGGGCTGTCATGTAATGACAAGAGGAAGCTCATGTTTATGGAGCCTGTAGGGAATAAGAGTGTTACTCTATATTATCTTTTTATAGGCCTTCCCACAGGCCTAAGATGTAGACATGATTCTTCTACTTTACAGATTGGTGAAATGACTTGCTTTAGTTCACAAAAGCCCACAATGTCAAACTCTAACCTATGTATTTTCCCTTTTTATATAGTGTCTTCCTCAACACGGTGTTCTGGTTAAGGAGCTCTCAGCAGGGGAAGGAGAATTTATGTGGTGGCTGCTGGCTTCTCGGGTGTAAAAACTCCCACCATAGTTTGCCTTAAGCTTCCAGCAGTTTACAACTGGCTTACGATCTTTGAACAAGCAGCTCTTAGAGTGGGTGTGAGCTAGCTCCAGCTTCCCGCTGCAGCAGTCCCATAGGAAATAAGAACTATCACAAGGTTCTGGAAGCCTTCTATGCTAGAAGTATTAACAAGTGACTTGCTTCACTGCATCATGTATTTATCAAGGTTTGTTTAATTCCATAAGAATGAGGAGCAAATAATAAGAGTAACCCAGTTATTTAGCTTTGAGGTAATTAAATCTCTCCGGGTCTCATCTAAACCTTGAGCTCATTTCTTCTAAGACAGCTCTAAGTATATTTTCTGTCTCTCTCCCTCTCTCTCTCTCTCTCTCTCTCTCTCTCTCTCTCTCTCTCTCTCTCTCTCCCTCTCTCTCTCTGAGAAATATTTAATAAAAAATATTAGACCACATTTGCTTTTCAACTAATTAATAACAATATATATTCTTGAAAATCACTCTTATACACCCATCAGGCTAGGAGGAAATAACCAGCTGAAAACAAAGACCAGCATATTTATTCTAATTTTCAGTAATACTTTAGACAGAAATGAAATAATAAACATACGTCAACCTTTCTCCACAAGTACTCATGTGCAAATTCTTTCTGTGCCAAATAATGACTCTGCTCCTAGCCCAGCAGGCAGTGTTTTTATTAACTTGCCTAAAAATGTTCCTTAAAATAAAAAAAAAAAGGAGAGCAATAAAAATCAAGACAACAGATAATAAAGTAAAATCTCTTATCTCCAGTTGCTGCTGTCAGCAAATATTAGAATCTTACCCTGGAGTTCTGATGAAAAATTGGTGGAAGCAAATGACAAAGCTATAAATGAGGTCTCACTTCCCCAAGAATGTGGGGTCAGGAAGAAGACGTTTATGAGAATGTGTCATTGGCAAGAAGCTCAGAAGAAAAACTAAGGCCCTGGTTTTAAATAAAGATATTGAAAATGAGGCAGCAAAAGCTGTTGGTGCTATCAACACTAACTGTAGTTTCTCAGTCAGCCATGAGGATTTTTTGTTCGTTAATTTACCTGTTTATTCATTTATTAAAGACATCTTTTGATGCCTAGCCAGATGTGGTGGTGGCTAGGCTCTTGGTGTACAGAGATAAAGAGAACATCTTCCCTTCCCAAAGGAGCTCACAGTCTAGTCTGTGTGAGACCAGAGGGTCACTCATCCCGCCAACACTGATTGGTGTAGGGGTCCCCAGGAGGAAAGGCAGGGTTTACAAGGAGTGCACACAAGACTCCATAGCCTGAGAGCTATTCAGGTTAGGTATTGAGGGATGAATGAGGTGGACCATCGTGAAGACAGCAGAGGCAGGCAGCTGGAAGGGACAAAACTAGACATAGGTATAAAGAGCAGTGTCGCGAGGGAAGTGTGAATGCCATAGGAAGGTCAGACCACCTATCAAGGAGGCAGATTAGCAAAAGAAAACATGGAAGGGTTCTCAGAATGGGAATGTCTAAATGGGATGTGAGTTTTAGAAAGGAACCTCTTCTGGGTCAATGAGAAAATAGACTTAAATGGGCCAAAAAAGGAGGCAAAGGGGCCAAGGAGGAGGCAGGACAGGAAATGATATGGCTGAAGTGGACTAGGAAAGTGAGAACAGAGAAGAAAGGACAGTCACTTGAGATTTTCAGGAGGAAGAGGGGCCGAGACTTATACATAGCAACCAGCACTGGGAGGCTGGTTCTGACATCTCTCCATGTTTCTTTCTCAGTTGATGTTAGAAGGAACATGAGCAGGGGTGTGCCCTGAGAAAGACTGCCAAGACCTCATCCCCTGGCCTTATGTTATAAAAGGAAATGAAGGAACGAGTGGTAACTTAGATGGCTCAGCAGGATTCCCTAAGAAGTTCTTCATGTGTAGATGGGTCTCCCCTTCCATTCTACTGCAAGTCCATGAGCAGTCTTCCCAATCCCTTCCTCCTGGGGAAGGGTTGGTTCCATGTTTAGGACCATGGAGCCCATCCCAGCTCTGCAAGCTGCTGGGTGTGGATGTCAGGTTAATTACCCAGAGTCTCTGAGCATGCTTTCTTCCTTCTCCACAGATGGGGCAATAATCCTGCTAGATTTGTCTGTGGAGATAATTCAGTAGAGTAGCACACAAAAATGCCAATCGCAGGTCAAGAGTAGGAGAGCAACCCAAAAAGTTGAATGGATCAGCAAATGGATGAAATACTGTATGATGTCATGTCTGGAATGTCTACTAGGGAAGGTTTTGTTTCCTTTTTGTTTTGCTTATTGCAGTTTGATTTTAGTAAGAGTCCACTGATGCCAGTTCTTTAGAAAGGATTAGTCCTCTCATTTCCAATCCCCCCAAATTTATTTTTCTTTTACTGTGCTCATTTCTCTGACAGAAATTGTGAGTTCCCATCCCTTTGGACAACACTGTCTCTCCACAGTCTTTCCTCAAGTTCATGGATGCCCTTTAGTCTGAACCTACTCGGGCCATAGCCAAAGGAACCAAGTCTTCTGACTCCTGAGTGATGACCTGCAGTCAGGAGGAAATACTAAAACCATCCCCAAAGACTGATTCCACGTTGCAATACAACTAATGCCCACTCTATACCAGGTCCTGTGCTGAGAAGTGCAAACACAGAAGTGGGCCAGATATTTCCCTAGATCAGTTGCAGGTGCAGAGCAGCTGGTTAGAGGTCAGCAGTGCTGGAGGCTCTGACAAACCCTGCAGAGCACAGAAGAGGACTGAAATCAGGCTGAAAAGACCAGAGAAGAGGTTGTAGAGGGGATGACTCTACAGAACAGTATGGCTGAAATGCCAGTCAGAATGTTTCTTGTCTGTTCCATGCTTTGATGAGCTCCTTAAGAGCATGATTTTATTTTATCCACCTTTTTGACTCCCAGCAACAGGAACTGAGCCCAGCTTAGAGAAAATACTAACAAAGACAAAGAAGAAAAGGGAAGGAGAAGAAAGAAGACTAGAAGACAGATAGGCCACAGCTTAGCAAGGACAATGGCAAAGTGGCATCAAGATGTGACTCTAGATTAGGATACGGAGTCACAGAGATGGGGTCTTATTTTGCTGTAACATTTTCTGGCTTCAAAAAGTCACTTCAAAAAAAAGTTACTTTGCTTCTATGAACATCAGTTTACACACTTGTAAAATGAGAGTAATATGAGTGGCAGTTCACAAGAGTATTGTTAGACTGAAAAGTGGGGTCAAAAGATTCTTAATGCATTATAATTATTCATAGTTTAACTGATGAAAAATAGTCTACAAAATAGACACTACACTTACTAATAGACAAGCGCGTGACTCCAGAGGTCACTGTTAAGTTCTAAAAGCCATCCATGTATCCTGCTGTTGAACTGGCTACAACCTTGAATGGTTCCTACAGGTTTTCACAGTCACAGTCCTGTGAGAAAACCCACATGGGAAAAGCCAGGAGAATGAGGCCCAGAGCCCAACAATAGATAAAATCCAGCTGATTATGCAGGAAGAAAAAACCCAGGAGAAATAAAAGGGATATGAATAGGAAATCAATAAAATACTATGTTATTATGCCCCTCGAGTGTGCCAAGTGTTTATACTATTTGTTTTCTCAAAACTGTTGTTCCAGTTTTATTGATGGGGAACCAGAAACCCTGAGGGGTGAAGGACTCCCAAGGTCAAGAAGCTAACAAGGGATGAAGTCATGAGATTTCCAGGTGAGCCCAACTTCCAAGTACAAGTATTCCCCCCCAACTGTCTTTCATCCCCTTAGGACAACAGCTTCCAAATAGAACATGAGTTCCCACTAATGAACCAGCCCTGGAACAATGGGGTATCCTCCATAATCTTCCCCAGCATCTTCCAAGGCATAATCTTCCCCAACACACACATCATTTATATCACTAGCACCCTCCATATCATCAGCACCTACCATAGCACCCCTCCTAGCACAAGAGTCTTCATACCACTAGCACTTTTCATAGCACCAACATTTCCCACAGGACCAGTAACTTCAATAGGACCAGTAACTTCAATAGGACCAGTACTTTCCATAATACTGGTACTCTTAACACCACCACCTTCCAAAGCAATGGCACCTTACATGTAGCATCAGTACCCTCCATATAGCACCAACATCCTCTACAACACTAACATCCTTCATAGCACCAAAATTTTTCATAGCACTGGCACACACTGTTGAACTAGATTCCCGCATGGCACTAGCACCTTCTATGTCACCAGCATCTCCAACAGCAACAGCATCATCCCCACCATCAACATCTCTACAGAATCAACATCTTCCACAGCAGGAGTACTTTTCACAATACTAGCACCCTGAATAGCACCAGCACCTTCTATAGGAACAACATTGTCTACAGCACCAAAATCCTACAAAGAACAAGCATCTTCCATACCATCAACACCTGGCAACACCAGTTTCCATAGAACTAACATCCCCATGGTACCACCACCTTCTATATCACCATTTTCCATAGTGCCAGAACCTTTCATAAAATCATCACCTCCACAGAACCACCACTTATCATAGTACCAGTACACTGAATAGCACCATGCTTCCCACTGCACCAACATTTTCCCTGACACCAGCATCCTCTGTAGCAAAGTCAGCTGTAGAAGAGTCTCTGGTTCCTAGGCTACAGAAAGAAGGGGAAATTCCCCCTCTATACCCTCCCATTGGCTCAAATTATCTTGCTGAAAATATTGCGCATACATGCTCTTTTATAGTGACTGTGAGAACTTCTTTTGCTTTAGAAATGACAAAAATCCCAGGTATTTCCTTCAGCCAATCTTTCCTCAATTCTGCCTACCCTGCTTCTGTTTCCTTTTCTCTCTGATGACATGATTGCTATAAACTTCTCTTTCCAAGTCACTCTTCAAATCTGAAGTCACAAGCTGCTGGAAATCACAATTTTGAAATTTGAAATCACCCAATGAAGTGATGACAGTGACCAGTGACAAGGATGCAACTTATCATCCCTAAAGGTAACTTTGCCCCAGGCAACATATCCCAAGGACACAGACCCAGCAACTATTTGCCAGCACAGAGATGTCTAAGACTGACTGTAAATTTCTAAGTCCAGCCTTCATTTTATGGCTTAAATTTGCAACCTTAGCTGCAGACCCATGAATTACATCTAAGTGCAGCAAGACCCCACCCACAACTTCCTGTCACCTCACACTCACTGCATCTCCCAAGTTTTCTACTTTACTGGACCCCAGGAGACAAGAAAATTACCATGGATTCCCCCAGGCTCCCTTTCTCCACTAGAAACAAGGTTTGTGAATTTTAACGGCACACAGCCGCACTTGGGTCCCTAAGCCCCAGTGAGCTGACTCAGCTCAGACCCTCAGACTCTTCTTAATTACCACCACAGCCGCCTCCTCCTCTCCCCACATCCACCCTCCAGCCAGCTGATGTGTCCTCCACAGGGACCAGGGAGAGCTCTCTTGAAGAAAGCAGAAGAAGCAGACTAATTAATGCTTGTAGCTCTATATAAGCAAATAAGAATTTGCTTCATTCCACGTTTTTTTTTTTTCCAAATGGCAGGCTGTCCTCCACCTATGCCTGACAATGTTGACAAAGCGCTGCTGCAGAAGCACAAATCCTTTCCTTTCAGACCTCCAGGACTAATTGGGCCGAACTGCATGGGGGGCTTGCACAGGCCCTGCACCCTAACCACACCATGCCTTCCTCAGAGCTGACTTATTTCTGTCCTAACTGGTAGTTACTCCTGCAGGCAGCACGGCTGAAAGGAAAGCCCAGTCAGGCTTCATTCTGAACATCAGCTCTGCCAGTGGGTACCCGGATGAGCAGATTATGTCACCTCTCTGAGCCATTTGAGCCATTCCCCCTTGAAAGACAGGGAGTTAGAGTAGACCCCTTATCCATGGGGGACAGACACCCACTGCACTCGTGGCAAAGCTGCAGCACGTGTGCCTCAACTGGCTGTTTATATCATTAAAAGCTCTAACGGTTTCACCATTATGGATCCAGTAGATGCCTGAAACCTCAGATAATACCAAGCCCTATATATGCTATGCTTTTTCCTATAGTGTACACACACACCATTATAAAACTTGGTTTATAAATTCAATACAGTAAAGGAATAACAATACTAATATACCATAGATCTGAGCAACTTCAGTATTGTTTTTTCCTTATTAAGTCAGAAGCTTTCATCTTTTCACTTAAAGGAAGCACTTTATTTTTCTTCTTTGGCACATATGAGGATTTCCAGAATCACTATTCTTTTGTTTTGGGGCCATTTAAATAAAATAAAGGTGACTGAATCCAACCACTATGATAACCATGACAAGTCTAGTAACCGGGACAACTACGAAGTCACTGACAGGCAAGTAGTGTATATAACATGGGTACACTGGATAAAAGGATGATTCACAGGGTGAGACAGCATGGGATTTCATCACAGTACTCACAGTGGGCCAGATTTTAAATCCGTGAATTGTTTACTTCTGGAACTTCTCACTTAATATCGTTGGACTGGAGTTGACTGTGGGTAACTGAAACCTGGGAAAGTGAAACTCTGGGGTCGGGGCTGCTGAATATCAGTATCTCACATTTAACTGGTAAAATAGTCACATAACCAAAAGCTATCAAAGATGAGAGAAAATATGACATGGTCCAACATCACGACTGATAATACAGCCACAGGCAGCACCATAATTCCTTTTTGCCAGGTTGTTTTCCCTCTATACTTGTGGGTTTCCTCATAGTTCCAACCCTAGAAAGGACAAAACTATTTCTTTTAATTTTTTTTTTTTTTTTTGGTACCAGGAATCGAACTCAGGACTTGCACTTGTCAGCCAGGTGCTTATGCCGCTGAGCTATATCCCCTGCCCAAGAACAATACTTTAACTACTGCTTTCTTTTACTCAATATTCTGTCTTAAGCCTTTCCTAAAATACTGTGTATCTTCATAGCCATGATTTGAAATACTCTGGGTATGGAATGATTTCATTAAATACTCTTAACATTCTGGGAAAAGGAACAAAAAATGTTAAGAAAATAATTATTATTTTGTCTGATTATTATGACAATACACATTTATTATAAAAATATGGCAAGCGTAATAAAGAAGATAAAACTATCTCATAAGACTCTCTGAAAGCACTCTGGTAAAAGTGATTCTTATGACACTGAAAAATATTCTGTCACACAGTTGTGATTTTCTTTATGGAATCACAAGAAAGTTGTTGAAAAGTCTAACAATGTCCAATACTCTGATTTTATAAATTGCCTGGCAAGATACATTCTTGTCTGGGCATACTTCTTGTGACCTCCATTGCCAGATCAGTTTTACTGCTTGCCTGGTGCATGCACATTATGTACCAAGATACCACAGCCTCCTCTCAGAGCGAGGTGCTCATTCCTGCAGGTGCATGCTTGTTCTTGTAGGTCCCTATGTGTAACTGGAACCAGGTCTATAATCACACTGTGTGGCATACACCAAAGAAACATTAAGGGAACAGTCATGTCCTCAAAAGGGGGCATAACAGTGGATGTGCCACATTCCTGCTCAGGCTCACACACCCAACTGAACCAGATTTAGAGTGCAGAAAGACAGCTTCCCCCAGGTAACCAACAAAGGACTGGCTTCACTTTCAAAGCCCCCAGTCAAAGTTGACACAAAAGAGCTACTATTTATTTATTCTGTACATGCATTGTACACTTTATCTTCAAACCGAACCCTGGTATTATCTTCATTTGATAAATGAGGCTTCATGACTTACTTGTAGACATGCGGGTAATAAAGGTGGAAACAAGACTCAAACCCACCAGCCTGATCCAGTATCCAGCCATAGAACCAGTGTGCAGGAAGACTCCTGCCTGGTTTTTGCCTCCTAACTATCTTCTAGGTCTGCCTGCATGGCTCTACCCACCCACTATCTTTGTCTGAGCCACTGCTGGTTTTTACTTGGATGATTATTGTACCTAGTAGTCGCCCCCCTTTCCCTCTTGCCTGCTACACCCACTAAACCACTTAAAAGACAGCATGCTCTTTGCAAAGCCTTAATTCAGTCATGTTCCTCCTCCTCTTAACATCCTTCAGCGTCTTCCTATTGCTTTCCAGGGCTGGAACAGTCTGCATTCTGCCTACTTCCCCGGCCTCATCTCTGCTGCTCCCCAGCCCTCGCACTGCCCTTATTCCTCAGAGCCCCTGCATAGGTTGTGCTCTCTTCCGCCACAAGCAACCTTGTGCCTACTTAAATTTACTCCCTCCTCCTGCCTCTTAACTCCTAAATGGTCTCTTTTTACATCCTTATAGAGCTTGCTTCATGGCTCCGTCATGCAACTCATCACAGCCAGTGATACATATTTGTCAGTGTTTCAGACTCTTCCACTAAGAAATCGAAAATTGACCGTGAGGTTTGTACTATCAAGTCCACTTTTCTTTCCCTTTGTCTTTTTTGCATCCACTGACAAAGTTTTGAGTTTTTTATATGTTACCATCATACTTTCAGAAGACAGTGATGAAAATGCAGGAAGAAGGAGACAAGAAAAACAAAAGAATAAAAGAAGGTTTATCAGAACATCAATATAAAAGTACACATGTAGAACTCTTGTCCTTTGATTAAAAATTCAGCGACAGTGTGGCTTTAAGAAAACCTCCAAAAACAACCAGGGTCATTTTTACAATCCACAGGGACACCTGCTTTCCCAGAACAAGGCTGCTGAGCTGGCTGCTGCCAGCCTTACCTTTACTCTCTCCTACACCAATGAGAAACTGACCGTAAACTCTGCGATCTTTGGCACCCGGAACTTCCCTTTGTTCTTCTGTTCTGGCTGGTACTCTGTTCTTGTCTTCACAATCACCTGAAATGATCAGCCAGTGTCAGCACACATGGAGACTTGAGGCATCTCTCTTTCTCTTCCCCTTTTCCTTTTTCTAATAACTAGAATTGATTTTCTAACCCATAAAAGTCAGAAAATAAAGAATCCCCTTCCAGGCACACACAAATGAAAATTCAAAATAACCATAACGCTTCCCCATTTTCAAGACAGACAAACACAGATAATTTTGTTGATACCTTTCCAATGCTTTTATATGCATATATGTGTGTATTATATATCTACTATATATAACAACATATATTCTGTTTTTATGAAGTAGACTCATCCTTCATGACCTAGTTTCTAATCTTCTTTTATCATGTAACACTGTCCTTTTTTTCAGTCTAGAAAAATGTAAGGATTAATTTTCTCTTTTATTTTTGCAGTGCCAGGGAGGGAAACAAGGATCAAGTGCGTGCTAGCTAGCCAAGCTTTCTAATACTGAACTGTACCCCAAGCCCTTCATTTTGCTTTTTGATGTAGCATATTTTACTGCATGTATGAACCACAACTGAACTTTAACTATTGAACATTTCTACAGTTTGGATTATATAAACAAGTTATGATGAACATCCTGTAGCTAAACCTTTGCACACATTCTTAATTCCGATTTTATTTGAAGACGTGGGCAAAGAAAAATATCGAAGTCTGTTCAATCTATTGTATCATCTGATATTTCTAAAGCTTGACTATTTTTTGCAGAGGTGGTTAATCTCTTCCTAAGACATGCTGTCAACCTGACAAGACATTTATGGAACTCCATCCTACTGTTCAGGCAGAGTGGAAGGAAAAGCCTGACATATAATCAATAACTATCACTAAGTATCACAGTACCATGGGAAACACTGAAACTGTCTGACTGTTGGGTTCTTACCTGAAAATATGGACAATAATCATAATCATAATTCCAATTTAATAAGTTTCCTTGGAAAGTTAAGTGAGATGAAAAGAGATCAGATTTTTAAACCATTTATTATGTGCCAGAACTAGAGAAAGTGCTTTATATAGTTTACCTGCATACTACCACGTCCATTCCCTTGACAAGGAAATTGAAGGTCAGAGATACTAAGTCATTTGTCCAAATTCACATAGCTAAAAGGAAGAAATATTCTAACCATGAGCATTCTTAATTCCCATGGTAGCTTAAATTAGCAATTTTCACTGAAAATTTCCACTACCTTTTCCTAGAGGCAATGTCACAAACATTAAGTAGAGTAAGAATTCTTCTAGAAAGAATGTCCTTTGAAGTCATGAGACATGTCATTGCTGCAGTGTAGCTCAGGAAGGGAGAGATGTGAAAAGAACTATCATGTAATGAACATCTACCATGTGGGACTTATTATATTATACTTTACTATAGTAAAAGAGGTCCAGATCTCCACAGAACTTCACCTTTCCTTGACCTTTAGAGCTCATTTCCATATACTCTCTTTGCAGCCTCCTTGGTCAAATAACAAAAAATAGAGCCATTGGCTTCTATAAATGAGAAAATTGTGTAGGCAAACTCAAATGCAGACTTATGGGTAGGGAAGGATGTTCTATCATTCTTATTTTTTTTCTACTTCCTGTATCAAAGAATGGGAAACTAGAAACATGCATAGAATACAGTCCTCCCACAATTCCTTATGCTGTGTAAAACTTTGTCATAGCAGACTGGGAAGTCATTTTCCACTGACCTTGAAGAGTTAAACTGACATGCTGTGTCAGGGCTATGCAGCAGATACCTGAGGATAGCCTCCAACTAACAACCAGCAAGAAACCAGACTTCAGTACTATAACCACAAGAAACTGAACTCTGCCAGCAACTTGAAAGTACCAGACAAAAATGCAGCCCAGTCATCACTTTGATTTCAGGCTTGAGTAGAGAACTAAGCTAAACTGTGTTTGGACCTCCGATTTACAAAAACTGTGAAGTAATAAAACTAGGTTGGCTTAAGACAAAAATTTCATAATTTGTTACACAGCAACAGAAAAGTAGTTTATCCCACACTGTCAGGCCAGTCTCAACCACCTCTTGATTTGGTCCCTTCCTGTATAGATCCTTGGCATTAGGCTGGTGTTGAACATCTTCATATTACACATACAATATTAGGGAGCATTTGCTTCTTAAAACTTTCTACATCCTCTACATTCTTTATAAACATTCTTCCCAACACTTTTCAATAAGCTTAAAACCATTTTCATCATTTTCTGTAAGCTGAAAGACCCTATATTCTGGCCAACATTTGAATGAAGAGACAAAGCTGAGCACTATTAATGTTGATATGAGACAATAAATAACCCTTACAGGCAATATCAATGTACTTGCTATAAAAATAAACATTGTGAGGTTGCTTCTCCAGCATCACTTCCCTTCTTCAATCAAAAGCTTTCTATAATTCCTTTCAGAATCTCACCCCCTGCAGCCATGTGGTTTGGTGAGAACCACCTCTCCATTCAGGACAAAGATTGTCTCTACTTAAATTAAGCCAAGTAGGGAAGACTATCCTATCCATCACACCACTTAATTGGCTCATATATTGGCATATCATCTAATTTGGACCAATGATATTTGAGGCAACATTAACTAAAGACTTAAAGACTTTTGTCTTCATTCATGTCCCTCAGAATGTACCTTTCCTCTGGATGGTGTGGTAAGCACATGCGTTCTGGAACTGCTATAGCAACTATTGCACCTGTGAGGGACAACTGATGTAGCAATTGTTGCTCCTGTGAAGAGGAGGACAAAGGAAGCTCACGAAGGAGAGTAAATCCAAGAGAAACCCATAGAATGGAGATGGGTCCAGATGATATCCTGCCCTCTGGATCACGTTTTGCCTGAAGCTAGACCAATGCTGAACTCTGCAGTTATAGGAACAAATATATATTCTTTTGGTCTTGATCCAATTTGAGTTAGTTTTTCTATGACTTGAGACTAAAAGCTTTCTATCTGATGTAAGTATGTTTCAAGAAAATGAACTGAAAAATCTTTTAGAATTTAGTAAGATAGCCAAATTCTAAATAAGCATACTAAAATCAATAGATTTAGTAGATGTCAGCAAAAAGCCAGTTAAAAAGAAATATAATGGATCCACCAAAAGATACATACAAAATTGTTCAGAGTACTTTTCTTCATAATAACCCCAAACCAGGAACAACTAAAGTGGAGGACCATCTGGACAGCTCTCTTTGAAAGAAAATCATTTGTCTCCATGTTGGCTAAACCTTGCCCCAATTCCATATTGATATGTACAGAGCTGGCTAGGATAATATTTTACCCAATCAATTGACTCTAAGCAATGCAAATGGGTCTAGCCAAGGTGCAATGCGATAGGTCAGTGATGCCCTCCCTATAGCTCCCTACTACTAAGAGTGAGTTAAGCTACCCACTGAGACTGAGGCTCAAGAAGAGCCCCCTTCAGGTCTCAGAGCAGAGGGGGCCAGACATCAAAGCTGGGGCTCTGACCAAAATCACAAAATACTTCCCCAAACTGTGTTACACAGATTCCTTCAAACTTAGAGTCTACCTGTTACCTGAACTGAATAATCTTTCCGCATACTTTCTGCATACTGCAGAGGTGCTGTTGTTCATCCTACCTAGCCCAACTCATGGTACTCATGTACTTCCCACTATTCTCACAGTCACTCAATTCCCAGCTACTCCCCTCTTCATGAATTAGTAAAACCTTCGTTGGGCCCTGGGTTGTGGCCTTTGTTCTGGTTAGCCATTTTTCTGACTGGACTTAGGACCACCTTGGACTGCAGATAGAGTATTTGCCTATTCTTGTAGTAGGTTGCACTGGAAGTAGTCGATGGAAATTACTCACTAGAATTCCAATAACTTTTCCCTGGGATTACAAATGTGGACTCCTCTGGACTATGACAAGGCTGGAGCCAGCTCTCTATAAACTCAAATGTCCATTAACAGAAGAATGGGCATATTATGGTTTATTCATAAAATTAGAATGCTACACAGCCATCTCCCATATACATGGGTGAATCTCAAAGACATTATATTAAATAAACCAGACACAAAAAGGGTTTATTCACACTGTGATTTCACTTACATCAGCTTTAAATGTCAGCTTTTATATGGTATTTAAGTACATACCACTCACCAATTGCAGTGATGTGGTTAGGGGGTGCTGAAAACAGGCAGAGTCAGGGTCATACCTCTCTCTTCAAATTTGTATTCTGTTCTACTCTGAACTCTTCTGAAGTACTGCTCATCCTCTGGGTGACTGTCTTATAAAAATAATTATTTTAGCTTCATTGCTTCCTTCTGGAAATCACAGAGCTGCAACACAGGCTAAGAGACAGGTGCATACTGATGTCACGTGAGTCCTCATCATTTGCTCCTCTTTTCTTAGTTAAGTCACATTTTCTTTCCAAAAGCAACGTAGAACAGTGCCCCTTGGGAAAGTCTGAGACTAGGGCCAGCAGCAGCCTAACTGGGTCCTCCCTGAGCCTAGAGGAGGTAACGTCCAGAAAATAGGGGTTCTGCAAGAGGGCAGACCAGGCAGGAGATGCTGTGGAGCCCACCCTCAAACAAAGGCCAGGCAGATGCCTCTTAACCCGGGCTTGGTACAAAAGCAACTGACGCTCCCAGATAATATTTCACTTTCACCCCCAGGGAAGAGTTAGCCCTTTAGAACTCAGCTCTATTGCAGGGGGTCTTGTTCTGTTTACTTGGAACAAGTGGACAGTGTTCTGTGCTTTGTCATCTTTGACCTCTCAGAGCTATAGATGGTCCCTGACTTAAAATGGTTTGATTTACTATTTGTGGAACTTTACAGTGGTATGACACTGATGCATGCATTCACTAGAAATTACTTCCAATTTTCATCCTTTCCCAGAATATAGATGTGCAGTAAACTGCTCTCTTTCCCAATGGCAGCAATGAGCTGCAACTTCCAGTCAGCGATGTAATCATGAGGGCAAATGGATGCTTTACAATGTGCTGTGTTAGGTTACAATCGGTAGGCTAAGTAGACTTATGCATGCCCGACCTTTGATATTGTCAACTTACAATGAGTTTATCTGGTAATAACCCAATTATAAATTGAGAAGCACTTGTATTTGATAGACTTGTTCTCCCCTCCTCCTTGAAACAGTCCCTTCCCTTGAGTACATTAGTGATCTTTCTCTTGGTTTCTTCCTACCATACTAACTAGCTCTTCTCAGGTTCCTCCTCAGGCTCCTCCTCCTCCACACAACTTCTCAATGATGGGACTTTTCAAGAATAGCTCACAGTACTCTTCTCTGCTGTACAAACCCCTTCTGGGTTTACATACTCCTCATCATTGCCAAGTCTATCATTTATTTTTATGACTCTCAAATGTACCTTTCCTTTCAGACCTCATCCAAAGCTCAGTTTGCCCTACTGGACATATATCCTTAGATCTATGGAACTAAATTGTTCATGGCCACAGTTCAGCTCTTGGTCTTTGACCCACCTTCCCCAACTACCTGGCCCTCAACGTTTTCATGCCTGTAGAATCTCCGGCCTAGAAAATAGCAGTATTGTCCACCTCATTGTTCTTATCAAATCAAATGCAAGAATGTTTTACCATCCTCCCCTTTTCTTCAGTTCCCAAATCCATTCTATCATTCTACCCATTCTAGTTCCACCTTGCTCAGATATTTCTCTTGAATGGATCCATTTGCCCGAGAGGCTACATGTCTCCTCCCTAATCCACAGCATACTTACTTTTCTGTGAGTTTTGGCTCTTGGCCAGCCTCTTGGTTTCCCCAAACCCAATGGAAAGGTCTTTCTAGATCAAGAGAAAAGTATATACAAGCAAGCCTTCAGAAGACACTCAAGAGGCTGGTACCTACCTGGGGGAAAGCCCAAAGAGGCCACTTTCAGAGGTCAAAGAATAGGGCAGTAAAAGGAACGATGACAGAGATGAAGCTGGAAGGGGCAGACAGACCTTGAAGACCAAATTGAGGACAGTGAGGAAATAAAGAATGATACACCAGATGATGGTTTGCCAGATGTGCATCACACACAGAGGAAAAGCCTCAGCCACAATGGAGATACACTGGCATAGGGAGAGGCAGAGAACAGAGATAACACAGACCTATGAAGTTGCTGAAATCAACGAGGTATTAGGAGTTCCAAGAAACTTGGTGTTTTGTTCCTATGGAATTAAAACACAAGCATTACCCTTCTTTATATAAAAGATACAGTAACAGATACTGATTTTTTAGTACTGTGAAGTAGAAAGGATAAGAAATGCTAGCCAATTATTATTAATTGTATCTTGGAGGAATCAGCTTGCATAAGATGTGGAGGGGGGAGAGAAAGAAGGAGAGAAATTTGCAAAGAAAGGGTCTATTCTGTAAATTCTTTTTTCAGCAGTTTAGAAAAATGGATCAAAACAAAACCCTGAGCTCCTTGATTTATAACAGAAATGGGAGGAGAAAAAATTAAGGAGGAAAGAGGAAAAATACACTTCCTAATCTTTTATTAAAATTAAGGCTTCATAGATATTTTGAAAAATTACCTCCAAGTTTTCAAATATTATTGTGGATGTGGCAAAGTAACAACTTTGTTTTCTTTTCATGTTTACACTTTGGTCCCCCATTGTTCAGCAGCTAATATCAGGAGCATAATTTACCATAATTGACATTTTGAAAATGGAATAAATTATTCATCCCCAAAAGACCCCTCAGTCTTGCTATAATTCCCCTTTCCCTGGTAAAACCAGATAATACATGGTGGTTCAGATAGCACAAAGTACAAATCATAAAAATTTAAAATACTACTTCCTAGGATTATCAATAATGAAGAGGTTCCCACACGGAGAGGTCCCAGGATTGGCAGGAACAATAAATAAAAGTGCAGAAGTGCTGACAAGGAGCAAGATTGTATTTTTATGAGCTGGACTTGCACAGGCCAAAAATAGATCTACGCTGCACCAACAGCTCATTTCTGCAAAAAGGAGAGAAGTTCAGGGCCAGGACAATGAGAAGTTGGCTGCTGAGCACCTACTATGTACCAGACTCTATGCTAAGTACCCTACAGATGAAGATCCATTTCGTCCTCGTAATTCTCTTGACCACATTTTTTTCATTCCTCCGGTCTCTCCCTCAGAATCCCTATTATTTTTCCTTTTTTCATGAGGAAAGTGAGCTCCAACTGGTCCAGTCATGATTTTTTTCTGATCAAATGACTAGTGAGTGGTTAAGCCAGTGTGAAGCACCAGGATTATCATGCTCTTTCCTATCAATCATGATTTTAAGGCACGTACTATGACCCTGGCACTGTACAAAAAACATGACTTCCCATCTCAGTAAACTCTGCCACTCACTCTGTGATGAATGGGTGTTTACCTGTGTTTTACAGATTAGGAGCCTGAGTCAGAGCAGAAATGACAGCACACCCTTACATAGTCCCTATGAGGCAGAAATAAGACTTGAACCCAATCTCATATTCAAGTGCTACCTTACACACTCTGTTCCTATGGAAACTGGGATACAATAGGGGCTCCACAAACACTGCTGAATGCATGAATAAATGAATGAATGAGTGAATCAAGCAACCGATCAATGAGTAAGTGAATATATATCACCTCTAAAGAGAGAAAAGGTGAAGTTGCCCAGATGCAACCTGAGTCCTCAGTTGGGAACTTACCCCATTTGCCTCCCTCCACCTCACCCCACACTCTCTACTTGAGTTTGAGTCTTACCCTGGCCCCAAGAGCTTGGCATGAAGTAGAAAATCCAGTTAAAATATCAGAAAAATCAGTGCTCAAAGTAGTATGGTCCAACTCCATAATCTCTATGTGGGGGAAACTGGAGCACAAAGAAGGGATTTGGCACAGGTCACACAGTGAGACTAAGTCAGAAACAGGTCTCTAAGATGAACCTGCCAAATGTCAGTTGGCTTTTTCCATGAGTTCAAGTCTCTTTCCCTTGCTGGACTTTGCTTTCTCAGAGACAAAACTGAAGTTTTCCCAGGAGGGTCTCAAATAGAATGTCTAGACCAAAAAATATGACTGTCCAGTTGTTTGGCAATGCAAAGTATGGGGCAAGATGAGAGATGCTGTGGGATCCTCCATGGGACAGAGGCTATTTTATAGATCATCTCTCTTTGCTGCCTGGGATCAGACTCCCTGCTTTCCAGGAATAGGGGACCTGATTCTGGAACTGAGTTGATGAGGAAAGTCATGTTAATCACAACAATAATGGTGATAGCTTTGCATTTAGCATTTTCTACAAGCTGGACACTATGAGAAACATTTAGCCTATATTTTCCTCATTTTTCCTCCTTACAACAATCTGTAGAGGAAGATATCACTGCCAAGAGGAAACAGAGGGTCATGCAGTGAGGAGGTGGTAGAGTTAGTATTTGAATTCAGACTGGGTGACTATAACCCTCTCTGTACAAATAGAGACGCTGGCTCTCTCCAGAGGCTACACCTTCTGTGTGAAAGTGGGCAAGTCAATTAGCTCTTCCAGATCATTTTATTATCTGTGAAATGGGGATGACTTTTTAAGTAAAAATTAGATGTTTGATTATGATTAAAAGGGTAGAAGTTATATTTTAAAAATCTTCAAATGGAGACCACTTACCTCTATCCTTGCTTCTTAAACATTTAATGGTTTATTTTATGACCTTTTAAAACTGCTGTATAAACTATAAGAATAAAACACATGCATAATGTCCCCCAGGTTAATCCATGCTTTTACAAATGACCAGATCTGTGTAGATACCAGTACATAATGTATAAATGTATCAAAACACCATGTTGTACCCCATAAATATGTGCAATAATGTGTCAATAAAAAAAGAGTAAAAAAGAAAAACACATGTGTGTTTCCACCCTATTTGGAGTTGTGTTAACTGAGCAGTGTGCCTAGTATGTCTTTCTACATTGGAGCAGGCAGCTCTGCCTCTTTCTTAGAAGCACTGCTTAATAATCCAGTCCATGCACCAGAGATGATTTAACCAGTCCCTTCTCACACAATAGTCTGAGTTGTTCCTTTTTTTCTGTTTTTGCTTTTGTTTTGTAATATCTAGAGGTCTTTGAATTCTCAAAAAATTTTATCCAAAAGAAAGCTTCCTACCAGTGGAAAATATATCAGTAAAATAAGTTTAAAGCTTATAAACAGTGTCAAAATAGTCCCTGAAAATTGTTGCATCAAATTATATAACCTGATCTGTATTGAGGTCAGATATGCTCCCAGTCTTGTCAGGGCAAGGTAGTATTTTTAAAAATTTTTAACTATCTGAATAAAAATTGTATCATCTAAAATTATTATTTTTAAATTACAGAGAATTTTTGATGTGCTTATAGGTCATTTTGCATCTATTTTCTGGAATCACCTAGTTAGAGCCTTTGCCCCCCTGTGGGCTGTTTTTTAACCTATATGTTGGGAATCTCTGAAAAGCAGGGGTGGCTCTACAGGCCTGGACTCTGCAGAGTGCATTTTTGCTGCTCCCTGGGGAAAGGCTGACATTTCTCTAATCCCATGTCTCAGGGAGAAAAAGAAGCCATGTGTAGGGTCAAGGAGGCACACAGATCTCAGAGATAGAAATGACATCTTTTCTGCCAAATATCCTTTCAGATCTTCCCTGTGTAGCATCAGACCCCCAGATCCAGATCCCCACCCTTAAGATTTCATCTTTTATTCTTAGCATCTTTTATTTTTTTTAACTCATCTTCCAAACATATCATTTTAGGCTACATAGTCTGGATGTCCAGTAAAAGAAAGGAAATTATATCAGTGAGTTTCCTCCATGTGCCAGGCCCATTAGACAATTTTCACATTATTTCCTTCACATTAACCTTGTTAGGCAGATATATCTGTTTTACAGTTGAAACAAAACAAAATAAAGCCCAAAGAGGCTAAGCAAATTGCCAAAGCCACATAGTAAGTAAATAGCTTAGCTGAAGTCTCCAGGACTACAAAGTGCATGTGATCTACCAGGTAAACTTGAAGCATGCCAAATATCAATAATTGGTATCTAAATGTCTACATTCCTCTTACCCCAGCGCAGGTCAACTAAGCTCCTCCAGGACTCACAAAGACTTAGTAATCACAAGGAAAGAAAGGAGCATTCTCCCAAAGGCTGGCAGTTGGCTTGCCTCATACACAATTCACCTGGGCCTTTGCCAAGGTGGAGTTGTACCATCTGTGGTTTGCTTCTGCAGACCTGCCATCCATCAGTTAGCACCTCTAAGCACACCTGCATGTGGATCATGGCTGCAGTGTTTTCTCTTGGTGTGTCCTATAGCAGCAAGTAACCTCTCTGGGCCTGCTTCTGCTCTATAGAGATAACAATAGAAACCTCACATATGTGTTGTGGGGATATCTGAGCTGTTGTGGTTACTTAGACAAGCTAAGGGCACCAAGGCCCCAAAGGCATTTGCAGAACTGGATATCAAACAATTAATGTCCCAGCTTCTCCAAAGCTTGCGCCTGTGTTCTGAAGAAAGCCACTCAAATTCTTAGTTTTGAGTCCATTTCTCCATACATCAAGTGGAGAAAATGAGGCCAGTTTTAACTAGACAAGGAAGAGGGTGCCTCATTCTGCCAGTGTTTCTCACTGCCTATTACATGTCAGGACTAAACCTACTGAGGTGATGCAGAACCAGGGACCCCTGGTCTAGTAGGAAAGTGGAGCAGGGAAGCCCAAGTCTCCTCACAGCCAACCTAGCACCAATAAATCCAACCAAGTCCCCAATCCTACTGCACTAGCCCCAACCACCATCAAGTCATTAACACAGTAGTGGCCTTCTAGCTGGTATCATCCCTATGGCGCTTTTTATGGGGCAACTGCAAGAAACAGAATCACTTCTGCTTTAGGGATAAATGATGTGGTACTCTATGTAAAAATGATTGGGAGAAAAGAGAAAGAGGAGCCCTGAAGACCAAGCATAAGACTGAGCCTGTCCATCCCTTGTCCCCTTGGATTACCCAAAGCAATCAGAACACTCTTCCTAAAATAAGACAGATCCTGTCATTCTCGCACTTTATATCCCTTCAAAATAAAAGCACTCCAGACCACACATGACTTACATCCACCTCACCTCATCTCCTTAGTCTCTCACCCTCTCTCAGCATCCAAACCAATCTTGGTGGTTGTTCCTCCACCCTCCTTTGTGCATGCCTGCCCTCATTCCCCTACCAGGTCTCAACCAGAGCTGCTTCCTCAGAAACACCTCACTGACCATCCTCCCATCAAAATTAGAATCTCCTAAGTTTTACCCTCTCTTACATTACAACACATTTTTTTCTCCATAGCACCGCTAATAATTTGCTTCTATATAGTTCTATTTGTGAGATCATTTGTTTGAAGCCCCTCTTCCCTTCTAGACATGGAACTCTAAGAAGTCAGTGGCCATATTGTCTTTTCATAGATGTATATACATAGCCTGGTAGAGTGATTGGTGCACAGAAGGTACTCAAAAAGATTGGAAGGAAAGAAGGAAGGAAGGAAAAAGAAAGGAGGGAATGAAAGAGAAAGAAAGAAAGAAAGAAAGAAAGAAAGAAAGAAAGAAAGAAAGAAAGAAAGAAAGAAAGAAAGGAAGGAAGAGAAAGGAAGAAAGGCAAAGAAAAAAAGAGAGAAAAGAAAGGAAGAGAGAAACCTTTCAGTATGATAAACAACATGGCTATACTCATGGACATCCAGGAAAGGTGTGCACGATAACTATTGTCTGAACTGAGTTTGGAAGATGAGTACTGTCTTATCAGATAAGCAAAGGGTGAGAAGTGTATGTTCAAAGACAATGAGGCATAAAAACCTCCCAGAGATGTAGGAAACTCTAGGGCAGAGATTTTCCACCTCAGCACTGTTGACATTTGAGTAGAATAATTCATTGCAGGTGAAGCTATCATGTGCACTGTAGGATATTTAGCAGCATTCCTAACCTTTACTCACTAGATGCCAGTAGAATTACCTCTCCACTTGTGAAAATACAAATGTCTTCAGACATTGATAACTGTCTCCCTGAAAGACAACATTCTCCCCCTACTCAAAACTGCTGCTCTAGAGAATGTAACATGCTGATTTGCAAGGGAAAGTGTAGGGATAGAAGAGTGGTTCTAGACAATGAAGGATCTGGAATGCCAAGGTGAAGGCTTGAGGATGGTACCATGTGAGAATGAAGGACTAGAAAGGGTTTCCATGGGAGGAGACTGGCCACAACTCTGAGGAGTCTCGGGAGCAGTGAGGAGAATTAAGTGATGATAGCAGAGGCAGGTAACCAACCTAAGGCTGGCCACCTCTTCTTCCACAGTATGCACCAATATCTCCAACACTAGACAGGGAGGAAACATAGAGGTGGTGACATTCTTTCTGGAAAACCACCCCCGGGGCCTCACCTGCAGGTACAGGAGCCTATCTGGGAGGGAGTGCTAGGATCTGTAGCCAAAGAAGAGGGAACATAGAGTTTGAAGAAGCATTCACCCACAGTAGGGGACTTCTTAACACTGAATCTAGAATGATGCAAAAGAAAAAGCTGGGGTGTTAGGAACACTGAGCCTGGCTGTTTTACCTCTTGTCCATGGAACTTGGGCAGGACACTCCATTGACCAGAGCCTTGTTTTCCTCATCAGTGAGGTGGGTGCACTAAAGCTCACCTCACACACCTACAGGAGAAAACTCAAGCACACTGTGGGTTAGTGACTGAGTTAGAGCTAGAGATTAAGTCTATGGGTTCTCAAGCAAGCTCACTCCTCATTCTTGCTGATGTGGAAGATTCTGGATGGAACATTGCTGAGTTCCATAACCAATGCTTTGCTTTTGGAGGTTACATGACTGCACTGCGAATGAGTTTGCTAAAGTTCGGGTTTTAAAAATCATACCTCCTTTGTTCAAGTCTATTAACAACTGACAGAATGAAAGAGGTACACATCTGTGTGCATACATGTGAGTGTGTGTAGGTGTGTATGCCCCAGGATGGCTTCTAACAACTAGGAAGCACTTGGAAAATGGTAACCATTGTTCTTTCATGGTCAATTTTGTACTGGACATTTTATAAATGAGACCACATCTCTCTTTGTTCTCCCCATTGTAGGTTGAGTGTGATCCCCTCACTTCACAGAAGAGGAAACTGAGGTCTACTTCATCGAAAGATTTTCTCCATGAACATCTGAGGGAGTCTATAATGAGTCCTTATAGCAATGTGTCCCTTTAGGAATCTGGAGTCAAACTTGGACCCATAGAATTTTTTAGGATGCATATTTCCTTTTCCACCCAAGCAAGTCCGACTATAGAAATAAGATATTTATGATTCACATGTTGGGTGATTTTCTGGTACTGCTGGACTGGATGCTGAGTAAATCCTGGTTCAGTCTCTTCATTCAAAGAGAAAAAAAAATCCCAAGTGGATAGGAAGAGTAAGAGAAGAAAGAGAGCACAGTGACCTCTGCTTGTGGGTGTATGGACGACTGGGAGAAGGGTAACCTCATCACAGTCCCTTTTCATTGCACACCACTCAGGTCTGCAAAGCTGTAGCTGTTGGTCTCACAGAACCTCAAGACAATTACTCTCCTTTTCCCATCCAGTTTCCTCTTATGTATGGATTCAAATTGTAGCATTTCCATTTACTCCCTCTGGTAACTTGGATAATTCACTAAATTTCAATCTATAAATATGAGTTTATAACTCTTGACTCCTAAGGGAGTTATAAACTCTCCCAGGAGACTTATCACCCATCTAAAATAATGGTTTTCAACTTTGACTGCACGTAGGACTCACTTGGGGAACTCTCATCAATACTGATACCCACCCAGCTCCCACTGTAGCCATTCTGATAGAATTATTCTGAGATATGGATCAAGATATCAGAAGTTTAAATTTTCCATATGATTCTAAGATGTAATCAAAAATCTATCTGACATATATGTAACAAGTACTCAATACTACCTGTTCACATTTCTTTAGTGTTAACTACCTGTTCAAAGTTTATTTTGAAAGGTTTATCAGTTTCTCAGGATTGCTCAAGAATTCTTTATCTCTGCTATCCCACCCTGGTACATTCTCATTTTGATAACATCTGCACTTTAAAAACAAATGACTCAATACCCAGCCAATCAGCCAGGCTCTTTATCTAGCTTTGACTCCTCTTCTGTTGATTGGATGGAGCCAATTGGTTAAGACACACAATGCCTTCCTAGACATGCCAATGAGAAAATCAAACAGATGGAATGATCCATTGTTCACTCTTCAGCCAGGGAACTCTATCATTTACCTCCAAATCTCTCCCTTATGTTATACACAAGCTCATATTATAAAATAGCAAGTTCTGTCAGGTGGATCCTAAATGACAATATTTCTCCCACCTGTATAAATGGTACAACATCCTCCACCCCAGCCCTTGTATGAATGCCACCTCCAATTCTTCATGGACTACTCCCATGTCAGGAGATGTGCCATCAGCCAGTCACTCATTCCCAGCCGCGCCTCCCCTAAAGACACTCTACTCCAGTTCTGCTGTTCCCCAAAAGCTCCCCAAGTGTGCATATGTATGCCCTCTGACTTACGTGCATTTTCCTTCCAGGGTCTACCTGGAAGGTTTTTGGTCACCTTCAAGAACCCAGTTCAAATGTTCCCCTCTGCAGCTCATCTAACCTATCCTCCTAGTCCTATCCCAAAATCCCCCTCATCCTTTTCCCACCCTGACAGAATGTAGTTGTTTCCATGCATGGACTCTCACACTCTTTGTAATGCCCAGGCGTAGCATTTACCATGATGCATTACATTCATTTTTCATACTGAATAAGGATTTCATAATTGTTTCTTTTTACAACCAACTCCTAGTATAGCGACAAGATCTGAACAGGTCCAAACTGACTGTTTGTTGGGCTAAATCCAATTCTCTGTCCTAAATCTACACCAGCCAATTTTTGAAACATCTCCTGAAAATAATCAAGACAGGCTTTTTTCGGTCACCATCTAGGAGCTTATTTGTATTCATATGCTGTGATAAAACTTTGACAAGGAAAGGTTAATTTGCTCACCCATGTATGTAGATATGGGCTAAAAATGAGCATCATAAATTTAAAATAGCACAAGTGCTGTCTTGTTACTGGAAACAATAACTACATTTGTAAGAAAGGGAGTATATGTGGCTGATTAGGGAATGAAAAGGTTTGAGGTGGAATTTTTTGCTGCTGTATTTCCTGGGATGGGGAGATTCAGAGAGGCTGATGAGAGGAAGAGCACTTGATTTACCTTCTCCGGAGCAGGCAGCTGTAAGTGATTAACCTCCAAGGGAGTGATGAGAGGAACGGTCTGGAAGCCATCCTCAACCGAAGGTGGCTTAGCTCCCTTCTCATTGGGGTTACTGTTCAGCTTCACCATCCTTATGCCTTTCTTCCCAGACCTAAGGTAAGCAGTAGGATTCTGGTTACAGCAGTAGGCGAGGCAGGAGAGGGCTGATGACAGAGAAAATAATGTTGTCCTCAACAGCTCCACTTGAGTGGCTTTCTATCTAGTGATCATTCATCGATCTTCCACTACATGACATGACATGATTCCCATTGTCCAGTAAAACTTCTTTAATCATCAGAACATGCCACCTGACCAGTGGGCTCATCAGCCCTCAAATAGGTGGAACTAAGGAAAACCCAGATCTACATAAAAAATACAAGCTTAAAAATACCCAACACACTACAGCTAAAGTGTTCATATAATCCCAGTGGAAAGTGTAATCTTAGTGCAAAATGAAATCCTGCAGTATGATAAATTTCATTTCACCATCTGGTTTGCTATTTTATTGTATGGATTTTTCTTTACCAATCCCCCGAAAGCACAATAAATACATACAATACCTCTATGTGTACCCTCTTACATCATATGTAGATTGTACACTAGATTAAATTTTGTAAAACAAAACCAAAAACATGGGGGGCTGGCATAAGCCTGACCTGTTATTCAGCTATGGAATTCCTCCATTTCCTCAATAGTGAAGGGCCATTTTTTGTTGTTGTTTTTCCATGGAAAGTTAGCAGCCCCTGTACTGCAAGATTGCCAACTAAATAAACAGATCACATTTATTCCTCTCCAGCTCCCTTGGAAGTCAAACAGTGCTTCCACCCCACCCTCAGTGCTCCAGCACGACTGAATTTCTCTTGTCAAGCCTGCTAATGGAACGTTATTAGACAAAACGGGGTTGTTGTGGGGAAATCAAGGGTAGTAAGGGTTTAGAAGACAATGGGGAATGGTCACAACAAAAACAAACGGTTACTTACTGCGCTGCACTCTAGAGGGTCGGAGAAGATTCAAGCCAATTTGAAGCAGAGGACGAGCAGGAGTCCTCCCTCCTGCAGCCCCGGGCTTGTGGTGCTGAAAGGACAGCGCCTCGCGTGCGTCGGGATCCGGAGCTTCTGAGAGCGAGGCGCCAGAGAATGAGGAAGATCTCCTCGCAGCTGCCTGCTCGCTGGCTCGCTCGCGCCCCCTCCCACCGGGAAACAGGCTCCACACCATCTGTCATCTGGCACCACCTGCTGTTTCTCATGCATGGCCACAACCACTGCATGGTACAAAACAGTTTCAAGAAGGTGGGAGGGAGTCTGGCCTACATATATATATATATATATATATATATATATATATATATAGAGAGAGAGAGAGAGAGAGAGAGAGAGAGAGCAATTCTTGAGATTCTGGGAAAACTAAAAACACAGGTTCACTTTTAGAAAAGGTGATCATCTAAAACCTTCCTGAACCATATTATGAAATATAGAATGGCTCAAGAGCTGCGCTGTAGTCTGACTTTTAGTCAGTAGAGAAAGAAAAACAATATTTATTGTATATTTACAATGCAGTAAGCACTTTTCCAGCCTGAAAGAGGCTCAAGCTACCTCCTTCATTTGCAAAATGTGGCTTCTAATAGTACCTACACGATGAGGCTAGTGTGAGGCATAAATGAGATAGCATAGGGAAAGCAACTAGTACGAGAAGAGCAAATGGCAAGCACCATATAAACATAAACTACTACTCTTACAATTGTACTGTAATCATACTGGTGAAATAAGGTCACAGAGCTAAAATAGCACCAGTACTGGGATCTGGACTCTGATTCATTGCTACCAAAGTTTGTACCCAGCACACAACATTATGTAGCATCCAGTTACTGACTAAAATCAGAAAGGGCAAAATTCTAATGTCAGTTGTGCCAAATGCTAGCTATATGATCTTGAACTTTTTGTAATCCCTCTCTAAGCTTCCATTTCCTTATCTCTGACTGAAAATAATAGCTTCCCTTACAAAGTGGTTGTGCACATGAAAAGAGCTTATGTTCAAGGAAATTCCTTTTAACTTGGGAATGAGATTCTGAATGACTGAATTATTTCAATCCTAAAGCTTGATCTTACACTCTCTTCAAATTCCTCTAAGGTCAAAACCATTGCCACTAGTTTTCCCCCACTGTGGTTCAAATAACTGTTGGTTGTTCATCCTCAGGTGCAGTGCTTTTTATGATGCTTTTTCTGAGGTCCAGCTGTCTTGGCATTTGGAATATTATCCCCTTTTGCTTCAAGAGTATCCTGTTTTTCTGATAAAATGTTTGGTTACACTTGCTAAAGCTTACATTCTAAGGATGTACACTTCTAGGTAAAACCTAGATGAAACATACATATTACCTGTATAGTTCAGTAATGAAATTGTGTGTGGGGGGGTGTGGGGGGGGAGAGAGAGAGGGAGACAGACAGAGGCAGAGACAGAGATTTCTGAGGCAATAAATGCTATAACACACTGGGGAAAAACAGGGTACTATTAAGACATTTATGCATATAGGTGAGAAGAAGGATTCTAGTTAATGTTAGTTATCCACTCCCTTCCCCAAAGACCTAGATAGTTTTCAAGTTCAAGCATTGTCCAATAAAAACACAATGCAGCCAACCACATGCATTCAATTATGAATGCTTACATTCCATCATATTATTGCTGCCCCCAAAACAAACCAATACTTCATGAATGATTCACAAGGAGAAACTGCACTTTTAATAACACCCTACCAGAATCCCTAAGAGTTTATTAAGGTCCAGGTGAAAGGTTTCTATCACAGCCATAGGAAATCCTACTACGTGGGGTAGGAGAGAGGCTATAGGGATAAACAGGGGGTTGGAGCAATGTGAAAGATTTTCTCCTTCTTATAGAATGAGTCTGAGCAGCTGTTAATAAAATAGACTACTGTTCTCCTATGGAGTTTTCACATTTGATGTTGAAACTAAAAATAATTACTTCTTCTAATGAGCTTTTTAATGTATGTAAATGTAATATATAAGACAATTAATTGCACAAAGAGTGGAAGATAAAGGAGCCAATATGGTGGTAATGTTTCTATGTTCCACTTAAAACGATAAAGCACTGACTCCAACTAACTATGAAGAGTTAAGTATGTTTACTGTATTCTCAGCATGATCAAAAGATACAAAGAGAAATAATCAAATTCAATGGATAAATCAAAACAGAAAAGAAAAAAGTTCAAATAAAAAGAAGGCAGTAAAGAGAAAACAATATTGAAGGAGCAGAAGAAGACAGTGAAATAGTGTACTTACATCTCAACATATCAACAATTACATTTAAATGATCAAACAAGCCAGTCAATAAGAGTTTTTCCAAATGGGGGAAATATAAACCAAATATATGCTAGCAAGTGGACATACACTTCAAACATAATACTATAAGGTTAAAAGTAAAAGGATGGGCTTTTGGTTTTTCAACTTTCTTTTGTCACCTCATTTCTAATTTCATCCAACATCAGTCTATCTGTTCTGTGTCTTCCAGATTTAACCACAATATTAAAGTTATGTACCTGAGACATACTGGCGGAAAAGTCAGTGCCACATCTTCTCTGGTCCCTAAAATTAGCTTCCCAGGTCTTATTTTTAAAAGCAGATTAGATCTTATGTATTATTTAGCTGAAAAAACAGCTAATTGTAAAAGTCTAAGAATTACAGAAAAACTGACTAGTACAAAAACACAGACCTAGATTACAGTAGAACATTCTTCCTTTGCTCTGATCATTAAGGGCCTCAAAGAATGACCCAGAGAGAGAAAGATAGAAAAACAGTAATCAAAGCAGAAATACATAATCAAAGTAGAAATACAATTCTGGTGTGATTGTCAACACTGCCTAGAAAATGCAGCACTAACATTTAGCTAGAGAACTCTCTAGAATCTTTTAAGAGATCCTAGGGACTTGCCAGTCTATGGTCTGCAGTACTGAGTGACCACTCTTCAAACATTAGAGATGACATCAGTGATGGCACAGCAAGGTAAAAAGAAAACCCACAAGTTGGGAAAACATTTTAGTCAACTGCCCCTAAGACAAAGGACTTCTATCTAGAACATAAAAAGAATTTTAAAAAATCGGACCCCCAAAATTCAAAGACCTAATACAAAAATGGGCGTCTGAGATGAATACACATTTCTTAGATAAAGAAATACAAATGGCAAATAAATACATGAAAAAGTGTTGAACATCATTAGTCATTGAAGAAATGCAAATTAAAACAACACTGAGATTTCATCTTACACCAGAAAGAATGGCTATCATCAAGAAATCAACCAATAACAAATGCTGGAAGGGATATGAGGGAAAAGGAACACTTCTCCACTGTTGGAGGGAGTGTAGGGTGGTGCAACCACTAGGGAAATGAGTCTGGAAATTCCTCAGTAAACTAGGATTGGAGGTCCCATTCAACCCAGCTATTTTTCCTTTTGGGTATTTTTCCAGAAGAACTAAAATTATCATACCACAGCTATACATGTGCAACCATCTTTATAGCAACGCAATTTGTAATAGCTAAATCATGGAAACAACCCAAATGCCCATCAACTGAGAAATGGATAAAAAAGATGTGGTATTTTTATACAATGGAATATTACTCAGCTATAAGGAAAGACAGACTCCAGGCTTTTATAGGTAAATGGATGCAACTAGAGACCATACTCATAAGTGAAATAAATCAGACTCATATGTGTAAACATTGTATTTTCTCCCTAGTATAAGAAACTGAAAGAGAAAATAAAATCTGAAGGGTACAATAGATATTGAAAGGGGAAAAACTGCCCAAGAAGAAAGAACAACAGGGATGAGGGAAAGAAGAAAAAGAGAAAGAAGGGAGGAAAAAAATATATAAATATACACAAGATGGCTAAGATAATTGTACTACTAATTTCTATTAGTTTATTGAAAGAAACACAATGTTTAATTGTTTAATCTACCTTACATGCCTATATCTTGTTATCTGTGTAACCAATTTGAAGATAACAATATGTAATACAATGATAATTGTTAATTTCCTATCATCTTGTTTGAAATTCTGTATCATTTTTGTTTTTATGTTGTTTTGTTTATGTCTTTGTGTTTGTTAATTTGTTTTGTCCCTTTCTCTTTAAAAAAAAATGATGGTGCAGTAGTATATCCAGCTGTCTAAGAATTACAAAGGAAAATACTGCAACAAAGGATCAGTTGACAATGACAACCAAAAAGGTAAGGATACTTTTTAAAGATGTATCATGATAGTTAAGACCAATAGAAAACTAATTTACCAATATTAAAATCAAAGTAGATTTCATCCATAGCAAATTACTAAAGATAATGTGGGACATTATATACAACAAAAGTATTAATTCTCAAGGAAAACATGAAAAAATGTATATGAACAACAAGCTTCAAAATATAACAAAACAACTAACAAGTTTCAAAACAAGCAAAACAAATTACATAAGTGAAAGAAGGTATTGACAAGGCCACAATTACAGTTGGATATCATGTTAATAATATCCCTTAGTTATTGCAGGCTGATCAGGCCCACAATCTCCCAAAGGAGTGGATGGCAAAGGCTTAAATAAATGAGACAATTGAAATGATTTTAGGGATCCAGGAGGGTCCAACCATCTCATAGAATTCAAGCTTCTCTAGGTTAAGATAAAGAACTTCCCTGGGCAGCCTGTATTTATTTAGACTTCAAATGAAGGAGTGGGGACAGGTCTTGGGAAACCCTTTAAGGACTTCACCAGATAATACACTATGTTAATTTGGGAGAACTACGTTATCTCCAAGAAGGCCTTCACTGCAACAGTAAGATTTCTGCAGCTGCAATCTCCTCTTAGTTAATTGGGGTTAGAGCCAAATGTCCTCAGCTGTGGCCTTATCTTGTCCTCTGAGGCATCCCAACTTCGCAGGCCAATACAGGCCTCACCAGGGACCAGTGATTCATAGAGGTTCACTTACTATGAGTCCACTGCTGATGTCCCAGGGGCCTAAGCATTGGGCAAACTCATATGTAAACATGAAAAGCCAATTGGTTAATATAAATCCTGTTCAGAGGTGCTTCATAGTGGTCTCCAACAGCTGGAGACTTCAATATTTCTCTCTCATCAGTTGATACAGCAAGCCAAACATCGCAATGATATAGAACAGGGCTCCTCAACTTTGGGACTGCTAACATTTTGGATTTGATAACTATTTTGTGAGATATGTATTATTTAACGACCCTGTAAATTGTTTAGCAATATCCCTCCTACATGCTCCTGCAAGCTGTGACAATAAAAAATGTCTCTAGACATTAATAAATATACCCTGGGGGAAGGAAGGCAAACCACCTCCATTTGAGAACCATTGCTATAGAAGAACTGAAAAACACACCCAAACCAACTGGATCTAACTGATATTATAGATCATCTCACCAAAAGAAAGAAGCAGCATTGTTTTTAAGTGTGCATGAATCACTTACCAAGATTGACTATATCTTGAGTTATAAAACAAATTTGAACATTCTTTAAATTGGAAATGATACAAAGAATGTTCTCTGACCATAATAGAATTAGACCAAAAATCAATGACAGAATATTAACAGGAACACCACCAAATATTTGGATATTAAATAGCACACTTCTAAATAACACATATATTAAAGAGAAAATCTCAAGGGAAGTTAGAAAATATTTTGAACAAAACAAAAATGAAAATATGAAATAGCAAAATCCTAGTGATAGGGCAAGAGAGACTCCATTTTTGTTTTAACTCCATATTGAGAGAAGTCACCTAAAGTTCACTTAAGCTGTAGTTCATCCCAGTTGCCTTGGTTAGTTATCCACTCACATTGAGCAGTCATAAAATGGGAACAGAACAAACAAGACAAATTGAAAAGTGAGCTAAAAGTTAAACTGCAATGGTCATTTGGAATTCGGCTGTCTGACCTTCTGGGAGAAGTAAACTTTGTGATAATTGTGTGCCATTCTTGTAAGATTCTCAAAACGGAAGAAATGGTTACTATGGAAACTTAAAATGTACTTAAACTGAAGGTGAGACCCAGATCAGGGTGGACATCTCTGGCTCCTGATTAGAAATCATCTGTCAGCCAGCTCAAATAAAGTTTTGTTTGTTCCTGCTTTTTCCATTTTCTTGTGAGTGCTTTTCGCAATGAACTCACTGGCTGTACCGCTAGGAGTGCTTAGAAGGAAGTGTACAGCATTAAATGTGTATATGATAAAAGAAGAAAAGTCTCAAACAAGTAATATATGGTGTTACTAAAAAAAAAAAAGCAAAATAAATTCAAAGCAAACAGAGAGAAAGAGAGATAATAAAGAACAGAAATCAATAAAATTGAGAACCCAAAACAATACAGCAAATAAATGAAACCAAACCTGGTTCTTTAAAAAGGTCACTAAATTTGATAAATCTGTAGACAGAAGGCTAAAAAGAAAAGAGAGAGTACAAAAATTATGATTATTATTGAAGAAGGGGTATAACGCTACAGAGCATGCCAACATTAAAAGAATAATAAGGAACTACTACAAACAGCTGATAAAGTAGATGCAATGGACAAGTTCCTCAAAAATCATAAACTATCAAAACTCACCCAAAATAAAATGACAACCTGAATAGTAATAAGCATTAAGGAAATTAAATTTGTAGATTAAAATACTCCCGCAAATAAATCTTCAAATCCAAATCATTTCACTGGTAAATTCAACCAAATATTTTTACCTGAAATAATACCATGAGTATTAATACTTATCCTATTAATACTCTGATATCAAAACCTGACAAGACAAGACCAGATCAGACCAGACCAGACCAGACCAGACCACTACTGAACAATACACTTTATAAATCTAGGTACAAAATCTTTATAAAAATATTTTTAAAAAATTAAATCCAGCTGTAGAAAACAAATACACTGTGAACAAGTGAGATTTATCATAGCAATAAAACTGAATGGAGAAAAGTCATTTAATTACATTGAACATCTATTCACAATAAACTCTTAGAAAACTTGGAATAGAAAAAAATATCCTTAACCTAAAAGGGGGCACTATGAAAAATTATTGCCATACTTGAAGGTGAAATAGTGAATGCATGCATCCTAACATTGGGAATAAGGCATAAGTGTTCAGTCTCTCACTATACCTATTCAACATCATATGTTCAACTCCTAGCCATGCAGTGAAGCAAGATTGATAAATTGGAGTTCACTAAAGTTTTAAACTTTTTATTTGCCAAAGAAGTTGTTAAGAGGATGAAAAGACAAGCTGTGAACTAGGCAAAAATATTTGTGAATCTTATGCTTGGCAAAGGATTCATATTTAGAATATACAAAGAACTCTCAGAACTCAAAAATAAGAAAACACCCCAATTAAAAAGTGAACAAAAACTTGAACAGATGCTTCATCGAAGAGGATAAATAGAAAGCAAATAAGCATAGTAAAGGATATTTAAAATTATCAGCTATTAGGGTCCTGAAGGAGGATACTGTGACTATGTTGATGGCACTGGCTAAATGAATCTCTCAGATTCTTATCCAAGTTCATTTTTGCAAGCAAAGATATGGGATATAGCCAAATAGAAGGTGAGGAAAACATGTTTTAAAGGTAAACTTTACCTATTCCCCAACTTTGTTCAAGAAAGCTACATGTAAAATATAGAGTATACGCATTATAGTACAGATACGAGATTTTGAATCTACCAGCGAGGTTCTAGTTCTTGAAAAATTCAGTTTGCTGTAGTTTGGATATTGAATGTATCCCCCAAAAGTCTCTGTGTTGGCCTGGCCCATAGACATGTGCTATTGATGGTAGGTGATGGAACCCTTGACAGATGGGGTTATTAGGAGATGCTCAAGTGATCAGGAGTATGCCCTCGAAGGGAATTGTGGGAATCCTCCTCTCTGTCTTTATAACTGATGAGATGAATTGTTTTGCTCTACCATGGACTCATACTCTGATGTTATCTCACCAGAGGTCCAAGGAAATAGGACCAATTGTCCATGCACCAGAACTCCCAAAAGTGCAAGCCAAAACTTTTCTCTTTATAAGTTATATGAAGCATTTGATTATAGGGACAGAAAGCTAACATAGTAGTAGTGTCTCAAATTAGTCTTTCAAACAGCTCTTTAAAAAAAAAAAATTTTAGTTGCTCTCATGGAAGTACTGCTAAGATAAGCTTCTCCATTGTACCAAAGATGAATTTCAGACTTTCTTTCTGAGTTGATAAGCTTATAATTCCTGACAAAGGGTTCTGATTGGCCAAGTAGAGTCCAGGGCACTTCTAACAAGAAAACTAAAATTTATAAGATGAAAACTTAATTGAAACTATGTGGTTGAAGCAGGCAAGAGCATTTCTTGAAAGAAATGAAGGGGACATTTCTAAGCAGTGGGAAGGGGTACTGTACACTGTTAGCAACAGTCATCTACCTGCTATTGGGCTCTGCAGAAGAGTTTAAATTTTGTCAGTTTTACTCTTAAGGCCACGCATTTACATTGACCTAAATGAAACACAGAAATAATTGCTCTTCTGAACATTATCTACCTGACATTTCCAGGTGACTTTCACCATCAAAAACTTACAAAGAATATGTTTAAATTATCATATTTTAGAATACTATCATCTCTACAATTTGCCTTTAGGATTTTGAACTAATACTGTTTCTCTGAGTTTGAAACTGTTTTTCTTAAAAATTGTGAGAATAGTGTGGGAATTAAAGACAGATTCTCTGGAACCAGACTGTCTGGGGTGAAATTCCATCTTTGACACATGCAATATTTATGATTTTGCATAAGTAATTAAAGTTCTCTGAGCCTCAATTTCCTCATTGTAAATTAAGCATACTACTAATATTTGTTGGGTCATTATGAAGACTAGATGAACTAATGCATGTAAATAGTAGCTTAGAACAACACCTGTAAGTGCAAAACAAAAATTTATTGTGTTCTTCCTTTGAAGTTTGCCATTTCTCTTTTTAACATTGTGGAAAAATATTTAGCGTATCAATTAGCCTCCTTCCTATTTGATAGTGAAAAAGTTGATGTTATTCTTTAATTTACCTCTGAGTATTGCTACTACTTCATGACCATTTTTCAAATATTTCATAAATGAAGATTTGCTTCTCTTTTTGATGCAAGAGTTGATCATTAAAATGTTTTGTTTTGTTTTAATTCCTAAAAGCTAGGTTTTAGTGTCACTATAATATATAACATCTGAAAGTAGTTTCTAGTTTTATTGCAAGTAGTTCAATGGTGTGGTTTATTATATATTTTCTGCTTTGGGGGAATGTACATTTTCTTTGTGCACTAACATATGAACTCTTTCTGTTGAAATTCTCTTTCTGTTGTGGGCATAAGGAAAGAAGTTATAGCTTCTGTAAATACAGCTTTTTATACATAACTATTAAATTACATCTGTTACTTATGTTATTTAAATTGCCTATGCCCTTATTTATTGTTTACTTGCATGATCTGTCAAGAGAAGAGAGAATATTTCAATTTTCCATTATTATTGTGAAATTTCTTCTTGCATTAAATATTTGGCACACAGCTTCATGATATCACATGGTATGAATTTTGCTTTTATGGATGCAAAATGATCTATTTGTCCTATTGATTATTTTGTGACTTTAGCTCCTCTTTATCTAAAGTACAATTCCAAACCCTTATTTATATGGTTTATATTTGCTCTCCTCAGCCTTCTATACTGGGATTTTTTTCTTGGCTAGTCATTATAGGTAACCTTTTAATATGAGAATTTAACCTCTTAAATTAACTCATAGTAGCATGTATTATTTTATACCTATTATTTTTTCTGATTCCTCACTATTTCTTCCATTTTCTTAATTGTTTTCAGATAAATTTTTTCTCCAATAACTTAGAAGGTACACATAGTTTTTAATTATGCCAATTTATAATTTAATGTATCAAAACATGATTGAATCAATATTGATCTCCCAGGTTCAATAATAAAACAATTTTGATTTCCCATGTAAAATAAGATACTCAACATACATTTATTTCCCCTCATTTTTCTGCCTCTTCTTCTTCCATATTTATCAGCTGAATGTCAAAATTCATGCTACAATCTTTCTTTTTACTAATGCATATTTCCATTTCCTAAGACACTATTGTGAGAATTGGAAACAGGAAGAAAAGTGAATGCAATGTGACATATCTTACAGAAAGCCTCAAATAATGCTTTATCTAAAAATAATTATTATACATAAATGTTTCAAAGGATCTAAGATACTTCTGAGAGCAGTTTTTATCACATCTTGGCATTTAGTGTTTTGCTTTGTTTCCATGAATAAGTATGCATTCAATGAAAGAGATGATAAAAACATTTTAAATGTCTCATTATTAATCATGTCACATTGTCAGTTTAAGGATGTTATTCAAAATTTAATGGTCTGATACGAATTTAAAAATAAGCTTTTTAGAAATTTGTTCTGAGAACCTCCCAGAGGTGAGCATAAAAGGAACCTATGCTCACACTATTGCTAGAAGCTCTATATTTAAATTTCAAATAAAAGAAGTCAGAAAGTTATGAAAAGCATGAGATTCTCTTTCTTCTTAAAAAGGAAAGGGGCCATTGCCTACTTTTGATTTAAAAGAAGAAAGGACAATAGGCAGGCAAGTGGCAGAAAACTCAATCAAAATTTCTCCTCTGGCTGGATAAAAACAGATGAAAAAGGGCTCTTGAAAAAAAAAGGAGGCAAGTCCTAGGGGTGAAAACTGACATCAATTTAATACAAGTAGGATAACTTACAAAGAATTCTCCCAATTAAGGTTTAGGAATCCACTTAGAAAGATATGAGTTGATTGGAATAAAGGATTTTTGAGAAAGTTTTTGAATTTTGCCTAGAAATTGATGTCTTTAAAAAACCCATTCCAAATAATGACTTCTTTCTTTCTCATACCTATCCCTTTAATTTCTCTCTTGCCTGATTGGTCTGGGTAGTAACTTGAGTACTATGTTAAACAGCAGTAGTGAAAGTGGTCATCCTTGTCTTGTTCTTGATTTTAGAGGCAAAGCTTCCAGGTTTGTCCCCATTTAGTATGATACTGGCTATTAGTTTGTCATAAACATCTTTAATCATATTCAGGTAGGGTTCTTCTATACCTACTTTCTTCAGGGTTTTTATCATGAAGGGGTGTTGGATTTGTTAAAAGCTTTTCTGTATACATTGATACAAGCATGTGGTTTTTGTCCTTGCTTCTGTTTTTGTAATGTGTTACATTTATTGATTTGCATATGTTGAACCATCCTTGTAACCCTTAGGATGAAACCTACTTGCTTATGATATATGATCTTTTGATGGTATGTTGCATTGTATTTGCCAATATCTTGCTAAAGATATCAGCACCTATATTCATTAAGGGGATTGGCCTGTAATTTGCTTTATCTGTAGGTCTTTGTCTGGTTTAGGAATCAGACACTGGCTGACACTGGCTTCCAGAAATTAGTTTGGAAGGATTCCTTTCTTTTCAATTGCACTGAAGAGTTTGAGAAATATTGGTGATACAATGTCCTTAAAATTTCTGTAGAAGTCAGCAGTGAATCGATCAGGTTTTTGGTTTTTTTAATTTGGTAATTTTTTAATTGTTGCCTCAATTTTATTGCCTGTTATTGGATTGTTCAATATTTTTAATCTTCGTGGTTTAGTTTTGGTAATTCATATGAGTCTAGCAATCTATCCATTTCTTCAAGATTTTCCAACTTGTTGGAATAAACTTTTCCACAGTAGTTAATACATATCATCCAAATTTCAACAGTGTACTCTACATATCTTAGAATTAAAAACTATTTTCAGCAATGTAGCAGGATACGCCAACACATTCATAAATCAATAGTATTCTTGTATACCAATAATGGACACTGATGATAAAGAAATTAGAAAGACAATGCCATTAACAATAGCATCAAGAAAAATTAAACACCTAGAAATTAACCAAACCAAGGAGGTTAAACACCTCTACTGTGAAAAATATAGTACTCAAAAAAAAAGATTGAACAGGACATTAGAAGATGGAAAGATGTTCTCTCTTCCTGAACTGGCAGAAACAATATTGTGAAAATAATCATATTCCCAAAACTAAAACATAGATTCAGTGCAATCTCAATAAAAGTACCAACAGCATTCCTCAGAACTAGAGAAAACAATCCCAAACTTCGTATGGAGCCAGAAGAAACCCAGGATAGCAAAAGCAATCCTGGGCAATAAGAGCAAAACAGAAGACATTGCAATACCTGACCTCAAGCCATAATGAAATGCAACAGACAAAATTAGCAGGGTATTGGCATAAAAAACAGACATGAATTAATGAAACAGAATAGAGGATACAAAAACATTCCCAGACACATTCAACTATTTGATGTTTGACAAAAGGTCCAAAAATATACATTGGAGGAAAGACAGCCTATTCAACAAGTGATGCTGGAAAAATTGATCATAAATTATAATTGTAGATTTATTTTCTAAAGTTAGGGCCAGGGATATAGTTCAGCAGCACAGCGCCTTGGATGGCAAGTGCCTTCATTTGAGTCCCAGTACCAAACAAACAAACAAACAACTACAACAACAACAAAAAAATAAAGTTACTAGTCATACATTACTGGGATTTTTTTGCTTTGGTTTGGTTTTTTTGTCTTTTTGTCTTTTTGTTTCGCTATGCAGTTCAGGCTAGTCTTGAGCTCACTTTGCAGCCCAGGCTGGCTTTGAACTCTCAATGATCCTCCTGCTTCAGCCTCCCAAGTGCTGGGATTACAGGTGTGTGCCACCACACCCAGCTACATTATTGGTTTTTATGGTATGTCAATATCCAGTTTGTCTTCAATGATATTGCTGTTATTGATTTACTTGATATTAATGAATCACAGAGGGGTCACAGAGTTGCTGCTATGAATAGGTTTTCTTTATATACAGATAGCTGGAGTACCTCTGTAACATTAGCACTATTGCAGTCCATTTCTGGAGAACTGAGTTCTAGTCCAATTATACTGCATCGGTCCCTCCCATACTAACAGAGATAATCAGAACTTTGGACACAGGCAAAAGACTGTATTTAGCAATGCCCTGAGTGTATCACTGAAATGCAGACTAAACAGCAACAATATCTTTCCACCATAAGTGAAAGCATGCTTAAGCACAAAAGAAAACAAACAAAAAACAATAGAAACATGAGAAGGCAACAACAGAATGCCTCCCCAAACTCTATAAACTCTTCTAAAGCCAATCCATGGGCCATTGAGAGGGAGGAAAGCAGAAGGCACACAGCCAAATTATTTGAAAGAACACAAGAGGAAATTAAAAACACCTTGATCAATGAGATGCTTAGTGGGCTCACAGAAAATATAACTAATTAGATAATTGAGGTAATAACTAAACAATCAGGTAGCTTATGGAAGACAATAAAAAGCCAGCTGAGCTAAATAAAACTATATAAAACATGAATGACCAGTTTAGCAAAAAGCTAAAAAGTAGAACCAATGAAAAGCTTAGAAATAGAAATCCAGAAGATGAAAAATAATATTGAAATTATGGGCAGCAGAAGACCGTGATTAATAGGCATTAGTGAAAAATCAGAAAACACCATAGGATATAAAATGATATAAAAATGTTTACAGAAATAATAACAGAAAACTTTCCAAATATTGGAGAACAATTAAATGTACAGATAAGGAAGGTATACAGATCCTCAAAAGTCCATGATCAAAAAAGAACCTCTCCATGTCACATCATAATCAAAATATCAGAAGTCTGCCACAGTGACAGTCTTAAAAGCTGTTAGATTCATAAACAATGAGTAATTTATAAAGATAAATCCATTATAATTACAGCACACATTCCAACACAAACCTTAAACACCAGGAGAGTTCAGAGTGAAGTGCATGAATCCCTAAAAGATCACAGCTTCCAACCCAGACTTTAGATCCTGCAAAACTTTCTTTCAAACTTGATGGAGAAATAAGGCATTTCTGTGACAAAGAACACCTCAAGAAATTCACGACCATCAAACCAGCACTATGAAAATTCTCAAAGACATCCTACAAATAGACAATGAAGCAAACAATGCCAAAAAATCTAATAGAATTAATACATCAGGCAGGATCAGCAGGTAAGCCTAAGAGTGGCAGGGTAATCAGTAACAAGAAAATAAGGCAATGACAGGAAGAGGTTACTAACCATTAGTATTAACTCTCAATGTGAAAACTCTCAGTTCCTCAACCAAAAGACACAGATGTGCAGAATGGATCAAGAAGCAAAAGCCACAATATGCACAAGAAATACATTTAATTCAAAAGGAAATAGACAGATGAAAAATCAAAGGATGGAAACCAATATTCCATGCAACAGAAATTGGGAAAAAAGTAGGAGGTGCTATCCTAATTTCAGACAATGTTGAATTTCAAGCCAAAACTGATCAGAAGAGATATATAAGGCCACTACATATTGGTTAAGGAAACAATCCAACAAGAAGACATAATAAACATATATGCACAACACAAAACACCAGAATGCCCAACCTCATAAAGCAAACACTTAGACATAAAAATTCAGATAAACACCAACAGAATTATAATTTGCCATCTCTATACTCAACTGTCACAAATACATCAACTAGACAAGAAAAATCAACATACGGACTTAATAGATCTCTAAAAGTGTTCCATCCAGCAACAACAGAATACACATTCTTCTAATCAGCACATGGGACTTTCTCCAAAACAGACAACATTCTAGACCATAATGAACGCTTAAATAAATATAAAGGAATTAATATTTTCCTATGCATATTATCAGACCATAGAAACTAGAAATCAATGGTAAAAGAAATCACAGAAAGTATGTAAACACATGATTATAATAACAATACCCACTTTCATTATCAGTGTGTCATAGATTAAATCAAGGAAAAAATTAAACAGTTCTTAGAATCAAATGACAACGCCAGAGCAACATACAAGAACCTATGTGAAACAATGAAAACAGTCCTAAGAGGAAAGTTTATAGTTGTAAATGCCCTCATCAGGAAAACTGAGAGAGCTCAAATCAGTAATTTAATGATGCACTTCAAGTCCTAAATAAGCAAAAACCATACAAATCCAAAGGTAGTACAAGGAAGGAAATTACAAAGATCAGAATAGAAATTAGTGAAATTGAGACTAAAAAAATACAAAGAATGAATTAATCAAAGAGTTGATTTTTTGAAAGAATAAATAAAACAGACAAAGCCCTAATCAATCTTAAAGAAAGAAAAGAGAAAGAAACAAAGAAAGAGAGAGCAAACCCAAAACAAAGCAATTAGAAATGAAAAGGGTAAAATCAAGGAAAAAAATTGAGATTATGAATTAATAACTACTTTGAGAACCTGTACTCTAATAAAATGAAAAATTTAGAAGAAATGGGTAGATTCCTAGATATATATGAACTAGCAAAACTGAATCAAAAAGACATAAGACCCTTGAATAATACAATATCAGGCAATGAGTTTGAAGCAATAAAAATCACCAACTAAGCAAAGCCCAAATCCAAATGGATTCTTTCCCAAATTCTATAAGAGCTTAAGGGAAAATATAATACCAATGCTCCTCAAACTTTTTAATGAAATCAAAAAGGAAGGAGCACTCCCAGTGCTAGCTCCCTGAAAACTAACATTACCCTGATTTTAAAACCAGAAAAGAATCAAACCAAAAAGGAGAACTACAGGCTAATCTCTTTAATAAACACTGACATAAAAATCCTCAACAAGATTTGTTGCAAAGAGGATACAACAAGTAATGAAAAAGATCATACATAATGACCAAGTAGAAAGCCAGGTGTAGTGGTGCATGCCTGTAATCCCAGCACTCAGGAGGCTGACGCAGGAAAATCAGTGTAAGTTCGAGACCAGCCTGGCCTACAAAGTGAGCTCAAGACAACCTGAACAGCATAGCGAGACCCTGTCTCAAAAAGACAGAAATAATAATAATAATGATCAAGTAGATTTTATCTCAGGGATACAGAGATCATTCAACATACACAAATTAATAAATGTAGTACACCACATAAACAGAAAGGACAAGAATCACATGAATATATCAATTGATGCAGAAAGAGCCTTTGATAGAAACCAACATACTTTCATTGTAAAAACTGTAAAGAAAATAGGTATAGAAGGACCTTGTGTCAGCCTGATAACAGCCATTTATGACAAACCAATAGTCAACACCATCTTAAGTGGGAAGAAGCTAAAATCTCCCCCTGTAAAATTGAGAACACAAAGATATCAGCTATCACCATTCCTGTTCAATATAGTTCTCAAAACATAAGCCAGAGCAATCAGGCAAGAGAAACAAATAAAAAGGATGTGTATAGGAAAGAAGTTAATCATCATTATTTGCAGATGACATGATCCTCAACATAGAATTCCTAAAATATTCCCCCAAAAGATGCTTAGAATTAATAACGAAATTCAGTAGCATAGCAGGATACAAAGTCAACATACAAAAATCCATAGCATTCCTGTATATCAGTGATAAACTCACCAAAAAGAAGTTAAGGAAATAATACCTTTCATAACAGCATCATGAAAAATTAAATATCTAGGACTAACTTAACCAGGTGGGAGGGAGAGAACTTTATACTGACAACTACAGTACTCAGAAAAAGAAGCCTAAAGAGGAAATCAGAAAATGGAAAGATATCCCCTGCTCCTCAATAGGCAGAGCCAATATAGTTAAAAATGGCCATAGTTCCAAAACTGATATACGGATTTAATGTAATTGTAATCAAAATATCAATAGTATTCCTCAAAGACTAGAACAAACAACCCTAAAACTCACATAGACCCAGAAGAGACACGGAATAGCAAAAATAATCGTGGGCACTGAGAACAAAGCGAGAAAAATCACAATTCCTGACTTTAAGTTATACTACAGAGGTACAGTGATAAAAATAGTCTAATACTGGCAAAACCCCCACACACTTGGAACAATGGAGCAGAAACTTGCAAGCACACTCATTCACCTGATATTTGACAAATGGGCCAAAAATTGTGCTGAAGGAAAGGTCGTCTTTTTAACAAATAGTGCTTGGAAATACGACATCCACCTGTAGAAGAACAGATCTAGACACATATCTCTCACCATTCTTTAACATAAAAATGGATGAATATCTAAATATTCAAACAAAAACACAATCTGTTCAAATGTAAAGTAGGTAAAACGCTTGAAGACATAGACATAGACAAGGACTTTCCAAACAGAACCCCAATTATTAAAAAATAACATCAATAATCAATAAATCATATCATATCAAATTTAAAAAGCTTCTGAACAGCAAAGGAAATAACAGAGTAAAAACACAACCTAAAGAATGGGGAAAACTTTGCCAGCTATTTCTCAGATGGAGGACTAGTATCTACAATATATAAAGAACTCAAAAAATTAGATCTCCCAAAATAAAAGACCCTTTCAGAAATGGGCAAAAAAAGTGGACAGACACTTCTCGGAAGAAGAAATACAAATGACCAATAAATACATGAAAAATGCTCAACATCACTGGCCATTAGATCAATGCAAATTAAAAAAACACTGAGATTCCATCTTATTCTAGAAAGGATGGAGGTCTTCAAGAAATCAGATAAAAACAAATGCTGAAAAGGCTGTGGCGGGGGGAAGAAACCTTTCTATACTGTTGGTGGGAATTTAAGCTACAACTACAATGGAAAATAGTATGAAGAAACTAAAAATTTCATTTGGCTTAGCTATTCACCATCTATGTATCCCCTTAGTTACTTTTCTCTCACTGCTGAGACAAACTACCAACACCCAAAGTCAGAGGGGAAAGATTTATGTAGCTAAGTGGTTTTAAAGATTTCAGGCCATGGTCAGTTGGCTCCAAGGTAGGGTAGCACGGCAGACAGGCATCACAGAGGGGAAAGAGTTCCTAATAGGCAAAAGGTAGCAAAGCAACAAGGGATAACCACAGATCTTTCAATCCTTTCTGTCTTATCCAGGCTACTCGGGGCAGGTAGCACTCACACTCTTAACCCTAATGCCTTTGAGCCTAGAATTGCACCATTAACTAATCCATCACACACTCTAGATCCAGCCACCTCTGAAAAAGCCCCACCTATGACTGCATGAAGCTTGAAGGGGAACCTATAGACACAAACCATAACATTCTACCTCTGGCCTTCAACACTCAAGCACATCCCTTTGTGCAAAAGGCATTTAGTCCATCTCCAAGAATTGCCAAAGTCCTAACAATTTCAGCATTGTTGCAAAGCCAAAGTCCGGGGTTTCCTTTGAGATTTAAGGGAAACTGTTAGCCACAAGCCCTTGTATAAATGAAAAGAAAATTAAACATATCCAATATTTAATGGCACAAGATAGACATTTCCACTCCAAAAGTTTCAAACATGGATATATGAAGGAATGAAATCAAAGCAAGACCAAAACCCAGCAGGGCAAACATTAAATCCCATGCTTCCACTTTCAGCACCCTGGTAATCTGTGGGAAGTTGTGAACTCCAAAGGGTTTGGGTTTCTCTCTCTATATGGCACAGCAGATGGTTGTAGCTCCCACATTTCTCTCTTGAGCCAGTTATGCTCCCTCCTTGCAGCTTCCCTCAGACTATCCACATTCCTGACTTCTCCAGACTTCTGGGTTCTCCACTCCACCTTCAACTTCACATTCACAGCTTCAAACACTGCCCTCTCAGGGGCACACAGCCTGGCCTTCTAAATATCTGAGTGGAAGCCTTCCTGACTCCAAAACTCTTGCATTCTGTTTGCACTTAAAATCAACCACATATACGATGCCAAGGTCTGCTGCCACCTGGAGCAGTAATTAGGCTTCCTTCTCTCTTGTCTGTAGTGGTCCAGTGCTGTTAGTTACTTTTCTCTCATTGCTGAGACAAAATACCCAACACTCAAAATTAAGGAAGGAAAGGTTTATTTAACTCACAGTTTGTGGAAGTTTCAGTCCATAATTAGCTCTCTCCAAGGCAGGGTGGAATGGCAGAGGGGCAAAAGTTCAATGCTACAGAAGACAGAAACAGCAAGAGCAAAAGAGGGAGTGAAAGCCTCTTTTCCTCCTTTACATTATAAACAGGCTACCCACCCTTGGGTGGGTGCAGGACTCACACCATCTCCATGACCTCTTCTTGCATAGGCTCAGGATTTTACAAAGTGAAACCCTGGTTCCCTGGTGAGTTGTTTAGTTAAACATCTTGTAGTGGATTGACAACTGGTGGTCAACCTGTAACATCCAGCTGAACTTAACCAGCATGGTGCTGGGTGTGTAGGCCACCTGAGGATTGCTGCAAGCAGCATAAGAGGCAGAATGGGAGAAGAAGGAGAAAGGCTGTTAGGTGCTATTAAAAGCTGTGAAGAGCTGTTGGTTCTCTTGAAGGACCTTGTCATGCTGGCTTTCCTCATGAACTCAGTTGTTCCCATTGTCCACAGAGCTCGGGACCTTGTTGTTGCTGAGAATGGCTTTGGTTTACTTTGGGGGAGCACTGGTCCTCACTTTAAGCATCACTTCTGGCTCCGGAGGGGAAGAAGGTACACAGGTCAGTCTCCTGGAGAAGCTTGTCAGGTTGACTTTCCTGATCAGAACTTGGCTTTCTTCATCATTGGAAGAGCTCAGGACCTCACTATCACCAAGGATAGCTCTGGTACTTTTGGGGGCAGATCTGGTTCTTATTTTGAGCATCGCTTCCTGGCTCCAGTGTAGCTCACTTAGCCTGCTAACACAGATCCTTCATCCCACTGGCACAGACTTTCTAGATTCCACCACTGACCTTTGGGCCTTCCAGTGCAGATCCATGAAACAGGCCTGCATGAGATGTTGCTATAGGCTCTAGGCATTGTTAGGAGTTCCATGTCTTCAGCTGGACTCATGCAGGACATTGTCATGGGATCCAGGCCCTCAACTGGTCAATATTCTTTGGTCTTTAGTGTGTGGACAGATTTTCTGTACTCTCTTGTGTATGATTCTTTGGGTTACTATTATAAATAATCTTATAAAATATGTGTCCTGTATTATATTATTCCCCTTTGCAAAACCCTAAACTATGACACATCTAAACCTCTCAAATGGACTCAATGTAGCAACAATTACAAGTACTTATGAGACAAATCCTAGGGGACAAACTCCTTAGGTTGATGACATTCTGGTACATGGTGATCTGGGTCTGCTTCTCAAAACAAAGTCTTTCACTTTTGCAATCTGAATCCATAAAGGGTGAAGTTCTGCTACTTCTTGTGATGCTGTCAGGCCATCTTATCTATTCTCCTATTCCTTCTCAGCAGTCTAGATCTCTTCTGCTCTATCTTTTCAATCCACAGCTTTACTGGGGCTTCCTTTCTGATCAAATGCACAATGTTTTAAATCATTCTGCTGGCCTCTTTTCTCTTAATTCTCAACATAGATCTGGCTAAAAGCCCTCAACAACAAATATGCCACTACCTCAACATCAGACTGCCTTGAAATTTCTTCTGCAAGATTAATTAATCTGCAGACCTTAATCTTAGTCTCAGGCAGTCTCTGGACATGAGAAAAATACAGACAAACTTTCTGCCAAGGTATAACATACATTGCCTGGAATCCAAAAGTCAGTCCTGTCCTTCCCAACAGAAAACTCCTGAGCCTGGTCTTTACCAACAGGATTTCTAGCAACCTTCTTAGTCTTTTGAGCTCTGACCAAAATCTCCCATACAGTACAACCTAAGGCATTCTAGTGCTACTTTTAAAACCAGCATCTGCAAATCTTTCCTAACTCTTCCCCTTCCCACAAGCTAGTTTCAAAGGCTCTTGAGCCACATGGCCAGAAAATGTCACAGTAATGACCCCACTTCTACCACATTCTTAGTTACTTTTCTGTTATTGCTAAGACAAATATGCCTGACATTCAAAGTTATAGGAGGAAAGGTTTACTTAGCTCACAATTTGTAGAGGTTTCAGTCCATAATGAGTTGGCTCGAAGGCAGAGTGATACATGGCAGAGGGGCAACCATTCATGGAAGTAAGACAACAAAAGCAATAAGAGAGCTTAACAATGTCTTTCTGCTCCTTTTAGTTTATCCAGACTACTTAGGGTGGGTATCACTTTTAATCTAGTGCCTTTAAGCCTAGCATTGCACCATGAATCAAACCTAGCATCACACACTATCGAGCCACCTCTGAAAAAGCCCCATTCAAGACTTAATAGAATCAAAGAAGACCAACTAAGTGAAAGAATATACTATGTTCATGAATGAGAAGATTCAATATTGTTGTGATGAAACTTTCACCAAACTTATCTATAGGCAATTAAATAAAAATATCTAGAGGGTTCCTTGCAGACAACCTTAAACTGATTCTCAAATGTATATGAAAGGCAAAGGAACTAGAAGAGCCAAATAAGTTGGGGAAGGAGAAATCACTTTAAATTATAGCACACATTATGTAACTCCTAAAATTATAATAGCTCGTTGTAGACAATCTATCCAAAAACCACTACAGTTTCAAGAAAGTGTGCATTGGGAGAACAAACACATCAATCAATGAGAAAATAAAGCATCCTGAAATAAAACCACTGATATGATCAATTGATATTTTTAAAGAAAAATGTCCTTATTATATATTATTTTAATAAAATGTAATCTAGCTTCAGGATTAGGATATAGTATTTTAAATTAGATTTTACATTGAAGCAATTGTAGATCACAAACAATTATAAGAAATAATGAAGGTATCTCTTGTACTCTACACAAATTCCCCCAATAGTGATATCTTACAAAGCTATAATGAAAAATCACATCTAGAATGTAGCATTGATATAGTCAAGATATACAACATTTCCATCACCACTGAAAGCCCTCATATTGCTTTTTTGTAGCCACTTACACTTCTCTGCAGTCCAAAACTTCTTATTAACCCCTTGAATCTACCAACTTGTTCTTTAATTCTCTAATTTTTTCATTTCCAGAATGCTATGTAAGTGGAATAAGATGGTATATAACCTTTTTACTGGAATTTTTCACTCGGCATAATTCTCTGAAGATTCATCCATGTTGTTGAATATATCAGTAATTTATTCCTTTTTATTACTGAGCAGTCCATGGTATAGAGATATCTTGTTTAATCTCTCATTCACTGAAGGCCATCTAGGTTGTTTCAAATTTTGACTATTACAAATGAAGCTAGTATAAACATTCACGTACATGTTTCAGGTTTTTTTGCATGACCATAAATTATTTTTTCTGGGTAAGTGCTCATGAGTTCAAATTCTGGGTTTTGTTTAGTAGTTGCATATATAGCTTCTAAAGAAATTGCCACACTATTTTTCAAAGTGGCTGTACCATTTTATATTCCCACTAGCAATGCATGGCTCTCCCAAATGCTATGTATCCTTTCCAGGTTTTGATAGTCTTTATTTTTTGTCAATTCTGATAGGTGTATAGTGTTATTGTATATGGCTTTAATTTGCATTTCTCTAATGATTAATGATGTTGAACACTTTATCATGATCTTATCACCTTCCAGATATATTCTTTCACAAAGAGTACATTCAAGTTTTTTTGCTCATTTTTAAATTTAGGGTTTTCTAAATTATTTGGCTCTTCTAGTTCTTTTGCTTTTCATACAAATTTGAGAATCAATTTAAGGTTGTCTGCGAGGCTGTCTGTTGGTATTTTTATTTAATTGCCTATAGATAAGTTGCACTTAAGAGAATTCTTTACATATTTATTCTAGATACTAGTCTTTTATCAAATATATGGGTATCAAATATCTTCTCCCAGTGTATAGTTTCAATTCTCTTAACAATGTTTTCTTGCAGAGCAAAATATTTTAGTTTAATGAAGTCAATTTATCAGTTTTTAGTTTATGAATTGTTCTTTGGTTTTACGTCTAAGAATTCTTTGAAGATTTCATCCAGGTTTTTGATACCTAGCATTCCATCATGAAGACTTTCTGTCTTCCTAACATTTTATGATTTAACATTTTATATTTATATCCATGATTCATTTTAAACTGTTATTTTATTGTTATTAAACTTTAAAGTTTAGGGTCATTTTTTGCACACCCATTTACCCCAACACAATTTACTGAAGATTACCCTTTCTTCACCGAATTGCACTTGTACCTTTCTCTTGTAAAATATATACTGAGACTATGTAGGATGGTTAATTTTGGTTATCAACTTGGGTGAATTAAGAGATGTCTAGAAAATTGGAAAAGCACACTTCTGGGTATGTCTGTAAGTGCATTTCAAAAGACAAGTGGCATGTGGGTTAATAAAATGAGAGGGAAGATCTGTACTGATTATAATAGCACAATGCAATAGACAGGGGGCCCAGGTGGGACAAAAAGAAGAAAGCTTGTAGGCACATGCAAGCTCAATTATTCTTGAGCAGTTGTGTTTTTTGCTGCTGCCATTGCCCATGGGTATCAGATTCCAGATACTTCAACCTTGAACAGAGACTCACACACGTGACCCTCCACAGAGTTTCCATACCTTTGGCTTTAGACTAAGGCTGCATCATTGGTCTCTCTTGTTCCAAGGCTTTGCAGATTCTTATGCTGAGCTGCTGCTGTTTTCCCTAGCTCTCTAGTCTGCAGAAAGCCATTTGGAAGTATCCAACCTATGATCATGTAAGCCAATCTAATAAATCACTTCTAATAATCATATATATATTCAATATATAATAATACATACATAATAAATATATATTTAACATTGGTATTGTTAGTCTAAAGAACTATGACTAATACACTATGTTTCTAGATATATTTCTTCCTATTCTTCCACAAAGTCCTAAAATTAAAAATCTTGGACATTTGTATATAAAACAAAAGAAAACTAAAAAAGTTATAGAAAGAAGACAGACTAGGTAAGAACCTCAAGATCTAAGGAACAACACCATGATCCATCCTTGGGCCATCTTTTTGCCTCATATATTTCAGAATTGAAGCTGAAAAGCCAAAAACATGAACATGCCAATGGGCACAGACAAAAAAAGGCTCAACAAAATCCTGTCCTCTTCTTTTGAAGCAACAGGAAAGGGATAGCCTAGCAAGAAAGAAAAGTTTAAGGCAATAATTACTCCACGCTAGGCCAAAAAACAAAAAAAAATATGCCCCATACACGCATCAGCAAAAGCTGATTGGGGAACAACATTTCAATCTGTTTGAGGCTCTATTGATGTACCCTCAAATCCCCAAAAGGGTAATGTTAGAAGAGACCAAAGAGGAAGCCAGTATTTTCACTGTGTTGGTTAGTATGAACCTTCTGCTTCCTCTTCATTCCCATACTCCTTTGCTGGCTCAGCATCATTGGAGACAAGAAGACCAAGAAAGTAGGAAAAAGAAGCAAAAATGAAGACAAAAAGAACAAACAAAAAATAAAGTTGAAGACTTAAGTACTAAAATACCAATAACTATGTTAAATCTAAATGATACAAATATAGCAATTAAAAGATAGTTTGCCAAAGTAGATTTATAAACATGACCCAGTTATATGTTGTCTGTAAGAAACTCATTCTAAATATGATATATTAAGCAGTTGAAAGTATAAAGGATAGGAAAAGATATAATAAAAGGAAAGCAGGAATGTTTACAGTAATATTAATTAGGTAGTCTCAAGAACAAAGGAAATTACTAGAAACAGAAAATTATCAATCCACTAAGAAACCATAGCAATCCTAAATATATATGCACTGAATAATATAACTGCTAAATATGTGAAGTAAAAAATTAATAGAACTTAAGGAATAAGTAGAAAAACAGTAATACATGCAGACATTAATTCACTTCTTTCAACAATTGATATAATACAGAGAAAATAAGAAATTATAAAAAATCTCAATAAGAAAAAAGAAAACAGTGTAAAAGACAATTATGGAACATTTAACAACAGCAGAATACACATTATTTTTGAATTTTATTATTTAAACTTGTACAAAGACAGGTCATATCAGTCATACAGAGTGTGTTCTCTGACTACTATAGAATCAAACTAGGAGTCAACAAATAATGGTAACTATTGAAATCTCAATAATTAGAAGCGAACAACAAAATCCTAAGTAGTTCATAGGTCAGGAGCAAATCTCGAGGGAAATTTTAAAATATACATTTAAGTGAAAAAAAGAAAGAGAAAACACAACATACCAAAAGTATGTGAGGCATGGCTAAAGTAATGTTGAGAGGAATATTTATAATTAAATTTATATACTTAAAAAGTTTTCAGATTTCAGATGAAGCTTTCACTTCATGAGTATAGAAAAGAGCAAAATAAATCCAAAACTGACATAAGAAAAAAATAATAAGCAGAAGTCAAATAAATTGTAAGACAAAAAATAAAAATTTCTAGGAGGCTGACGAAAAAGGATGGCTAATATTATCTAGGGATCAATTTATCCTCTTAGTTTTCTAGTGTATCTTTAGTAGTAGATACTTTCAAGGGGGCAACAGCATACAGTATAAAAATCTTCACACTCTGTTCTCACTCCCATATGTTCATCCAAATGCCCCTATCCCACACTTCTTGTCTCCAAGCATCCATTCTTGGATGCCAGATCAGATGAGAGATCATTGGTCACTGTCTGGGAATTCATATAGATTGTCATCTTGGTCTACAACATCACCCCAGAACACAGCTGATTGTAATACTGCTACGATTCACACTGCTTCACCTTTAGAATGACAAAGAGCTCTATTATGAATATACTTCACTTTTTGCAGTAAGGGATTCAGGTTACACATAATTTATTTTATACTTCAGAGGAGGTATCGTGGCATATCCCTGACAATTGCAGCCCTTAAGAAGTTAATAAAGTTTTATTGGACTCCTAGAATCTTCACTGAAAATTCAAACAGATCCTGGAAACTTTGTAGGGTTTATCTTCCACCCTCAGGATCAAATCTATTACGAATCCAGTAGCCATCTCTTGCTTAACCTGCCTGATCAGCATTAAGATTTTTAACATAATGGGTCAGTGTTCTGTGGGCTAACAAAGTGGTCTAGATATCTTTGGGCTATATTGTGATAAAAGGTAGACAGTTAACATTCCCCTGAGGCAAAACTTTAAATAAATAAATATTGATGAAAATTTTAAATATTTACCATTTAAATTAATGTTTTTAAATATTTAAATAAATACTGATAGAAATGAACACATCTACCATATCAGTGAATTCACACAGTATTCTTTCTCTATATGCAATACCTATCTAGCACAGCAGCTTCAATCAAGGACACACTATAGCTAAGTCTGCAGCAGTCTTTTAGGTCTCTCATCATTGTCATCTTCCTCCTGTCCCAAGAATGTGATCTTGTTTTTTATTTAATATCTTCACTAGAAGCAAAGAGGAAGCTTTAGTCATTTCCACTTGTGCTTTCCCAGTATAAGAAATCTTAATCTACACAACAAGTACCCACTGTGGTGTTCACTCCAACTGTCAGGTACAATTTCAGACATATACCTGAGGACTGTGGAAGTGAGCACTGGTTAGATTTATAAACCTAGTGGGCTTATTGTGAGCCAGAGTTTATTCAAGAAATAATCTGATCCCAAGGAGCTCCCATTTTATTAGGGGTGACAGGATCATGCTTTGCATTTCCAGGAGACAATGTAAACTCAGAACTTGTTTCCAATAACTCTGGCTAGTTCTCTTTTCTCAAATTCACAAGGAAGTATCCCAAAGTTTATGAATTATTGATTTTGTACAATAATCATTTTTATTTTAGCCTCTTTGGTCAAACACCCTCAAAATCTAATCCCTGATATGTCCCTTGTTCATGTCAATAAACCCTTAGCTAATTATTAGAGAGCCTTCTTCCTTATTTACCTGGCAGAACACTTTTCCACTTGGATTACACTGCCACTTCACTGTAGTCATGGCCTGGTAGCCAGAAGAAGAGATGAGAATCGCTCCCAAGTAAGGAACCTATTTTCTTGAAGTGAGTGGATCTCCTGCAGCACTTCCAGCACAGACCAAAAGGGCCACCTCTGCAAACTCTCAAGATTCAGGCAAATATATTTGGATATTGCCATCACATGGTCCAGAGTCTCAGCTTTTTCCTTGCCTGGCCCCGACTTTAGCATAGCAGACTGCCTCAACTGACCATGTACACAACTCCAGAGTTCTGTATCTCTAGCCATTAGACCACTATGAAGGATTGGTCTCTGTAGGGAAGAGGTAGATAAAAAGAAAGGTGGGTAGACAGTCTTTGATTCTGTCTCTGGTGCAGCTCTAAAAAAGTTTCAACAAGGCAAATAGGCAGTCTTTGAGGTCTGTCTTTCTGAAATGTGCCTGCCTTGTTAGTCTTGCCATGCTTAATCACCAGCAGAGGGCAACTTGTTGAGAAAAATGGCCTTATACGCATATAGTAGTCAACTCACAAAGCAGCACAGCTGAACCCCCATTAATTATGGTCCTTGTGGTAGGAAATATGAGAAGCATATTTTCATAGCTGTCATAGATATGGTCCCTGAATTATAAGCTTGGATACACTGTGGCAGCCAAATGTTCTCCCTGTAATAAGATATGTGCTGATGCTTCTTCCCCTTCCACTCCCAGGTTTTTCAGCCTTGTACTCTCACAATCCTACTCCCAAACTCAAAACTATTCTTTCACTATTTGATAACCTGACTCCCATAGATGACCCAAGACTTTGCCAAAACACTAACTTTTCTTCACGTTACATTAGATTTGAAAATATCTTGAACTTTAGTTGGTTCCTATACTAAAAAGATCCTTTTATGCTTCCCTCATAAATCCAAAGCTCACCTGAAATTATCCAGTGGACCTGGAATAAATGATTGAATGATTATTAGAGATATCAATATGCTTCATCTCTACTCTGTAATCATAAGTCTTTCATTCAAACCATTAGATCTCCTCTCCCCTCCCTGCTCTGCACATCTATGTACAAAACATCTGCTATAGAATCCAAAACAGATGCTGTAAATGCAATCTTTCCTCATAGTATATTTTGGTTGATGACAAATCAACAATTCACACACACCACTGTGACATTGTAGCCATCCTAGCACCAATGTATCACTCACATGGCCATAAACAAACCTACTGAGCTATTAGTTGTATAAAAATATAGCACAGGGTTGCGGATGTAGCTCAGACGTACAGTATGCGCAAGGTGCTAGGTTTAGTCCCCAGCACCAAAATAAAAGTAAAAAGTATAGCACATACAATTACATACAGTACATAATATTGATAATAACCATGTTACTGGTTTATTATTTACTATAGTATATTTTTATTGATTTCTAAAGTTTACTCTATTTATTAAAAATTACAATATAACAATGTGCCATGTTATAGCAGCAGCACCATCATTCGTGTTGTGCTTACCACACCTGCTGATTGCATCTAGCAGCCACATAGAGTAATTGACCCAAACCACCTAGTTTTATGAAAGCATATTCCATGATGTTTGCACAATGACAAGGTCACCTAATAACACATTTCTCAGAATGCAGTTCTATATGATCAGACTGTTGGGCTAAAATAAATTATTTGGTCTAAAGAAAGGAAACAAAGAATCGGGTATAGATCTGCCAAGTGTTCCTACTCATGGAGAAGAGAGAAAAGAGTCTGTGCTAGAGATGAAGGGAAGGCGGGACTATATAGCAGTCTAAGATTTTAATGTAGGAGTCAGTCACCCTTGCTAGATTACAGAACTATAAATAGCTCACAGTGCTACAACTGATGTTGGGTGATATGCTAGCAAAGAATTCCTATCATATTGTATTTAACAAAGTAGAGATTTAGTAATTTTCATCAGAAATTATGAAACAAAAATTAAGATTTAGAATGAATATTTACAGTGTTCGTTTCATTTCAGTGGGAGTTTTCATTGCTCTGCTGGCTCTAGAATAGTAAGAGTTTGTATCCAGTATCAGGCTTATATTATAAATCTAATAAACACTGACATATCTGACAAATTAAAACACTACATTACTGTATCAAGGTGTACAAGTCACAGAAATATAAAGTGAAGCAAACCTAAAGTTCTCATTCATATTCATCACAAAACTTTATATAGCATAAATTACTACATATATTGTGTAGAGTCTTATTTAGCGCTGGATTTAAGTCATATAAGCAATGTGTCCTTCAACTAGAAATAGGTGGACTTGACAAACAGTCATCAGAAGAACACACTACCACAAAATCCTACTCTGTTGGGGTCTCATGAAATAATCTGAAGTTATAACTAGAGGAAGAAATAACTAAAAAATTATTGTACATTCCTTATACCTTATACCATTTCATAAGAAGTCTGTTTTTCTCTATTGTATAACACCTTTGTAAGGGGAGTGAGGAAGTGTGCCCTCTTGTTGACCCCAAAAAGAATAACAGAGAATGTTCTTATCCTGGATATTTAAGGAAGAGGACCTGTCACATCAAGTGAGAAAAAAAAGTAGTATACACAGAAGCTCACCACAGATAAGCCTCTTTTTGCCTTTACCTCCCAGGTTACCAGTTCTACTAGGCCCTTTATTCAGTTTAAGAAGAGAGACCATACCATCAACAAGTAAATAAAAAAGCAAGCTACTGTAGGTAATATTGGTTACCATTTAATATTGCATAGAAAATAAAACGCTGCACTAAAAAACACTTCTAAATGATTTTCAACATTCTAAACCTTTCACTTTATTGACTTGTATGTACCAGTTACAGCCTAGAGTATCTCCTCTGATTTTTTTCCCAAGAAATTTCCCAAAATACTCGTATTGTTATAGACTCCATTATAATATATCCATATAATGAACATACACAAACACTGAATTTCCTTAGGATAAAAAGATAGTTTAAATAATCATCAGTTTTAAGGCCCAAGATAAGTATTTCTCTACAGGTTTTAAGAAAAAAATGAGGAAGCCAAAAATAATTCAAATGAATGCAAGTTTAATTTAAAGCAGTTACATATAAAAGATGGGATGTATAAAGTAGCAATAGCAGACTCACTAATGAAAAGGAAAAGTTTCCAATTATAAATACATGCAATTGTACTGACATGTTAATTTAAATTTTATGTATACGATTGTTTGAAGTATCCAAAATAAGTATTAATTCTGAAAATAACACTTGCATGCATATAACAACTTTGAACTAAAATTTTCATTGACTTGCAAAGAAATACCATTAATTTATAAAGTCATTTTTTCATCCAATTTATAAAGTCCTAATTCCAACAAAACACACCAAAATAATGAATAAATATCATTCCATTTAATGTTCCATCTTCCAACTTTTCATAATCTTCACTGGGAAATAGACCCAAGGATAGGTTAATCCTAAATAAAAAGTGACAAAATTGAATCGCATTAAAATTAAATATTATGTCATTAGTTATTAAAAAATGTAAATTCTAAGACTCAAAAGAACAGTTAGATACTCCCTGTACTAAAACAGTTGCTACTGTTTTAGCAACTTTTACTTTTATAGGTGATCATAGAAGTGTCTGGTGAACTCAATGTGTTGCTCATATTTTTCTTTCCATTCCAACTCCTGCTAATACCTTTGGCGACTTCAATAGCTTCACTTATAAGAACTGTCACAACCCTGCATTACAGGCTTTTAACTCCAGGCCAATGCAGTGATTCACAAATGAGCATATTACTTAGACAATGTCATCTTTTATGTTTTACCCCTAGGCACTAGAACTCTTAAACTGGACCTGACTGACATATTTTTATCTTTCTACTTCTTGTACCTCTTTGCTCTCACCTAGCAAGGTCTTCATCCTTACTTGAACTGCCAGTTCTTTGATCATCTGTAAGCTTCATTTGCCTCCTTCTTCATCCCTTCAGCCATCTCTTTGTACACTTGATTATCCCTAGAAACCCAGACTCTGAAACTCAAAATTTTTCATCTTTGACATTGTCTGACATGCTGCACTCGATCCTCTGCTCCTTCTCCATCCTCACATTGACATCTTTATCTGCAGCTACTGTTAGAACCACAATATAACGTTTATGAAGGATATATTTGTCACACCAGATCCAATACAATACTTCCAATTGCTTGCTTAGAATTTCCAGCTGGGTCCCTCAACATGAGAAAAATAAAGCTCAATACATTCATTAAATGAGTTCTTCCTTGGGAGGGTGACTTATTTATTTACTCATCCTCAAAACTCAGTACCCTCTTTCTGACCCCCTACTTCTAACCTACTTCTCTCTGCCCCTTCCGTCATGAGACACAAAAACTAAATGCAGTACATGATCCTGGACTGGACTTGATACCTGGAAAAAAACTCCCATTAAAGATAATATTTGGACAACAGGGGATAGAATAAAAAGTATAAATTATTTAAACTGTTAAATTTCCTGAATTTGATAATTGTGGTATAGTTATTATAAAGGACAGCACTGAACTTAGGACATACATATTAAAGGAGTGGGGGTAAATATATATAGAGAGAGAGAGAGAGAGAGAGAGAGAGAGAGAGAGAGAGAAAGAGAGACAAAGAGGGAGACAGAGACAGAGACAGAGAGAAAATGAGAAAGCAAATATGACAAGATGTTAAAAATTAGTAAATCTAAGTAAGAGGATTACTAGCATTCTTTGTATTATTCTTGGAACTTTTCTGTACATTTGGAATTATTTAAAATAACAGGTCAAGAAAATGTTCCATGTTTCTTTATTGTATCCTGAACAGAGTACAAATTCTTCCCTTGTGTTCAAGAGAGACTCTTTGATATAATCTCATCATTCTTTTAGATCGTTCTTTAATTACTATTTTAAACAATCCTTTATTAAGCTGTACATTCCACAAACACTTTGTTAGAATCAATAAATTTTGCTCATCTTCATATCTAAAATATATTGTGCTCCTCACACTCCCACTTATAAAGGTCTAATTTTCTTTTTCTAAGACCTATATTACCTATCTCTCCTGTTACTTTTCAAATTCTGGGAAACTGGAATTAATCTCTCCCAAAGAGTTGAATGAAGCCAGGTTATTAAGAAGCCAGGGGCACAATTGAAAGGAAGTGTGAAAATGATATATTCAGTTTAAAATATTGTAAAGAAAATCAGAAGCCAGGAGTAGAATAGATATTAAATCATATACCCAGAAAGATTCACTGAAGTTATAAAATTTAGTGAGTTATCTGAGAGAAAATATGTAAATAAAGAACAGGATGAAAAATTACTCCTAGGACAACAAAAGAGACATGAGAGATACACAGAAAATACAGTTAGAGAGGCAGAATGAGTTCTTCCTATGTGCCAAACCTCGGATTAAGGAAGAAAATAGAATGGAACTAGTCAGGGTTACACACTAAAAGTTGGAGAAGGTAAGATACAAAAGGGAAGAGGAAAGATCAATGTAATTATTGTCAAGTGGATTCTCACCAGAAGATGACAGAAAACTTCATTTTGTACAATTTGCATCTAGAAAAACAAAAAATGCAAGAAAATTTTAAGATGGCTTCTAGCACTGATTTCTCTATTAATAAATGTATATTAAGAAATAAAGTCATAATAGTTTGCAACATATATATTAGCTTTATTAAAAATTTTTGCAATTTGAAACTGCACTAAAGCTGGGCATGGTGGTGCACACCTGTAATTCCAGCACTTGGGTGGTTGAGGCAGGAGGATCTCCATGCGTACAAGGCCAGCCTGAGCTACATAAGTCAGGTTAAGGCCAACCTGCACAACATAGTGAGACTTTGTCTCAAACAAACCAAATAACAATAAGAAGAAGAAGAATAATGCAAAATAATATATTTTAAAAGTACCTTTTGTTTATGAGAAAATTATTTCCTAAAAACATTACATATTATTTTAAATTGTTAAGTAATCATCATACAGTTACTCTATGTTTATTAGAAGGCCTCTTGCTGAGGTAGGAAAGATCACATGAAGTTCATATGAACTGGACTAGCATTCTGAATTATGTCCAGATTTTTTTGCACATTTTCTGCCTATCCCAACATCAATAATTGCACAAACTGTTTGCAATAATGACATATAAATCAATGTTTATATTTGTGATGGTCGACTTATCTAATTAAGAAGGAGAATGGGGGGATTAGGAAGAAGGAAAGTAATCAGAGATTTCTTAAAAGAAATAGATGTTTGAACATTAACATTTCCAGTGTTACATTGTTTATAAAATGGCATTGTTTTATTTCTCATCTTATTAAAATATTTTTCACAAATTAAATACTACAAGTTTAATAACTGTTAAATAGAAACTGTCATCAAGAGACCATACTGAGCACCAAGGAGTAGCATGCATATTAGGACATGTGCCTTAAAGGAAAAAAATAACTATTTGCTTCACCATCAACATTATTAGTTACACTAATTTTATTCAATTTAATATTTTGAGAATCTAGAACTTTCAATTCTTTTAATAAACATAGCAGATTATATCTAATTTGCCCTGACAATATGAACTCAATATGGATGCAGTCTTAGTTTAATTCGTGAGTTGTTTTCCAGACATAAACTAATGTCATCAAGTCCATAACACAAGGGCAGTTTTTGTCAAATGTATTAAGTTAGACTGCAGCACCTATGAAAAGGAAATGAAGAAGTTACATATAATGTAACTTTTTTTTTCTTTTAAGAAACATGGAACATGTAAATTTTTAATTATATGTAACTACAAGAAGTTACATATAATGTAAAACTTTAGATTGCAGTTTAAATGTTTGTCTTCATTGATATGGATGAGTGTTGTAATCTGAATTAAAAAGTTGGCATTAAAGTTCACATTTAACAGACAAGTGTGTTTTCTTTGCAACGTAAATTCCCGCCACATGCACCTTCTACACTCTACTCATATTTACCAGAGTCCACTCTACACTCACTGCTTGAAGATGTTTTGCACTTTGAATTACAATGAATAGTGATAACGTGGTAATCTCATTTCTGTAGTTGTGTACATTAAATCTGACAATTAGGAAAACTACTAGCCTAATGTGATCCAAGGCTAACTAAACTGTTACTAGAAGCCGGTCTTCTTTAAACAATGAACTGTGTTAACTTACTTTCATTAGATGATCTTTGACATTTAAGCCTAAGTCTGTATTTTTCATTTTCTTCAAGCATTCTAGAAATGTCTTTGTATACGTTATTCCACACTGAAACCTTAAAAAGATAAACACAATTATGAGACAGGAGCCAGAAAAGTAAAAATACATTTTGAGCAATACAACTTGGAGTGACCCAACTGTGTTGCATGTCAATCATTATAAAGCAAATTAGTACACAGAGAACTAAAATTTAAAATGGATTGTTTCCCCATGAGCACTGAACTATCTGATCTCTTTTCTAACCTCCTAGAATTTTCCTACTGGAGTATTTAAATTAATTATAGTGGATGAAGCTTCCCTCTATAAGTCTATAAATTTCTACCTAAATGGCTCCAATACATTCAGTTTTCAGAAGTAATAAAAATAGTGACTTTCTATTCCTATATCTAAACCATTGGGCAGTGATTTGATTTTTTAATGTATTTTATTTTAGTTAAGAATTAAAGATTTTTCCCAAAACATACCAAAGCAAAATTACTAGAGATCATTGATATACTAGAATAGATAGAATGAGAACTATGAAATCAAACTGCCACTTTCCAGTTGCTTGACACTGGGTGTTTAAATCACATAGACGGGTATCTCCACCCATTGAATTATTAGCAATACATATGTAAAGTACTTACCCTGATGTCTGGCACACAACAGTTCAAAGTAAATGTTGGCTTTTGCTTTTTTCCTCTCACTCAAAATAAAATGGTTCTTGGAAGAAATATTTCTTAGTATAGTGAGATTAGATACCTACTCAAAATCATGCGGTCTTAGGTAGCTTCTCGGAGGTGGCTGAATCAAGGGTGTGTCATAGCAGGATTAAGGATGTGATGCTGGGATAAACTGTGTGATACTGGGATCAAGAAAGGCCCACTCTGGGTGTGGGTGTTACCCCTTAGATGGCAGGTAGCCTGGAATAAAAAGGAGGGGCAGGCTGCTGCTGCTACTGGCAATGCTGCTGCTGCTGCTGCTGCTGCTGCTGCTGCTGCTGCTGCTGCTGCTGCTGTTGCTTGCTGCTTGCTGCTAGCTTCTTCCTGCCCTCATTTGCCATGAACTGATGCCCCTCTGCCATGCCACTCTGCCTTGGAGCCAGCCAACTATGGACTGAAACCTCTACAAACTGAACTGAAATATACCTTTCCTCCCTTAATTTTAGGTGTTGGGTATTTTGTCTCAGCAACAAGAAAAGTAACTAAGACAAAGAGTTAGTCAGCTTTAATGTTACTTTATATTATGTATAGATTATATATTAAACAAACTCAAACCTCAGAAACAATACAATTATATGTACCATAATCAATTAATAATTTATTTAAACTAAAATGGCAATCAGCGATTAACACAGCATCTGATCTTGGGTATGTTTAAAACACTCAAGTTGCTGTGATATCTGGGCAACCAATGTCAAGAACAGTTGAACAGTAAAGGTTCATCCTTGTTAGCTTTCCTGGGAAAAAATTAAAATGTATTCCTTGTCTTTGAAAAGAGCAATATAGTACCAATATAGATCTATGATTTTCTTCTCATACTACATTACCTCTCAGAGTTTATCATATTCTATAAATCATAGATTATTATTTGAAAAAAATCTAGTGGATTATATCCTGATTAAAATATTTTTTATACCTTCAAATATTAGAAGAGCTATTCTTTTTGGTTAATAAATATTTCTAAACCCAGCTCCATTTCTCCAAATTCTATTTTCTCATTTCAGAAAATTAAATTATTCAAAAGATGTAACTATTTTCACTGTCTTTAATATCTTCACACATTTTATCTAGACAGGATTATCTAAAAATCAAATATTTCTCACTCCCCTTTATAATAACATACCTTTTTTCTTTTTTTCATTATTTTGCAAGCTTCATGCAACTGTATGGGGAAGTCAAACACTTTAGCTGCATCCTTCTGGGTTAAATCTAATTGTGAAAACCAAGTGAAAAAGTAAGATGTGAAAATGAATACATATTTTAAAGAATTCACTATCCTGAGAATAAAGACCACAGAAACTTCTCTTGATCTCTGGAGATTTTTATAATTGTTGGTATATTTCTGATCACTAGGAAGTACTACTTTACCCTTTAGCTAATTACATGCTGAAAACAATCATGAAAGCTAGAACTAAATAAACTTGTAAGTAACAAGAAAAGCTTCCATCCAGTTTCAGTCTTTCTTTACTGATAGTAAGGTGAGACTCAAAAGGGTCAAAAAGAATATACAAATACCAAAAACTAAATCTTGCCTCATTGTTTTTCTCCAGTCTCCATTCTCCTCAATTCAGCTACAAATACACAGTATGCTTCCATTAACACAAAAAAAACTTGTGATTTCTCCAATATGTCTTATTCTTACCCTCTCTAGGCTTCACACATGTTTATCAAGCTAAAACAGTATATAGAAAACACACGTGCATACACACACAACCTTCCAGGAGAATTTATACTTGTTTGTCAACACTCAACTCATACGTCACATCCTCTCCACAGCTTTCCCTCAAGGATACACAGCCCTATATATAGCACTGTTTCTTATAAATCCTTTCATAGCACTTAGCATACTTTAATAGCAAGTATGTATAATGTGCTTCCTCTACTAGGTTCTGAACTCCTGGAGGGCAATGGCCATGTGCATTTTATTCATCTTTTTATACAATCACATAGTAACACAGATATATCCTTGACTTCTGATGAGGTTATGATTCCATAAAACCACTGTAATTTGAAAACATACTGAGTCAAAAATGCATTAAATACATCTAAATAGTCAAACATCATAGTTTAGACTAGCCTCTCTTAAATGTGCTTAGCATATTTACATTAAATTAACAGTTGAACATCTAACATAGCACCTACTTTATAATAAAATGTTGAAAATCTCATGTACACACACAGATGATGTTTTGTAGACATGATAGAATGGAAAAACACAAAATTTGACTAACACTGGCAATGCTGTACAACATAGAGTATCTGTTGTTTACACTTGTAATCATGTGGCCCACTGGAGTTGTAGCTCTCTGCCAATGCCCAAAATCATAAGGAGTATCCTACCACATGTCATCAACACTACCATAATAGTTTTAAAAAATTGGCTAGGTTAGTCATAAGTTGGTGGAGGTTTTCCAGGGTAAATAAACTTCCTGGCTCCACTCACTAAGCCATACTGCCTTCCTAAAAGTTAAAGCTGTTAGAAGAAAACCTAAAGACTGTGTGTCCAGACACAAAATTATAAAACACTAAGCATGTACTCCCTGAAAGCATTTATATTTGTTTTCCTTTTGTCTCTAACATTCACCCTATCTTCCCCTCTTCATTCCTGCCTTGCTACACTCCATAATACCTGGCTTTCTTCTACTCATTCAATGGTTAGATTTCCAGGGAGCATTCTGTGATCTCACAAAGCAGCACATATTCAGTTACTATAGGATTTATAACATTACTTGCCTGTGAGGTGTGTTTATTATTCACTAAAATCTAGTTTCTAATTCTGTTAATATTAGGTACACATATGTTAGTAACATTCGGTAGACAAATTAGATATATTCTTTTTTGAATGAATTAGAATATGCTCTAAAATAGCATTTCAAAATTTGTGAGATGCATGCCTTTTGATTCTGGGTGGAGCCCAGATATAGCTTTAAAAAACATTAACTCGCCTAGCATGATGGCACATTCTTGTAATCCCACCTAATTAGGAGGTTGATGCAGAAAGACTGAAAGTTCCGGGATGGCCTGGGCATGTTGAGAAACTCATTCTTTTTCCAACTTGTTAAAAATCTTCTGATTATATTAAGGAGGAAGTCTGAGTTTGATACTAGTATGTCATTTAGATGTCTCTAAGACTTGTTCATTTCCCTTTATGACCACAGACAACCTTTGGCAGACAACCCATTTAACTAGAATTTAATAACAGTGCTTCATCTTTATTAGATTTTTAAAATGAATTTCTATTTATGGCAAACAGTACAAGTTTTCCACTGAGGTAATGACGCAAAGTGTTCTAAAATAAATTTAATTGAGAGGGGAAAATATCTATTCAAATAAATAAAGTAAATAATAGTACAGATTATATGTAGATACGCCATAGAAAAATAACTCAGGTTTTGAAAACTTCTCTTCAGATTGTCATGTTTATCCTTCCCCCTAGATGCCTACAGACTTCAGAGCACTATAGTTGCACTGCTCCTAAATATTTCCTGTTAAGTCTTATCTAAACTATACCCATACTCTTTAAGGCTAGGGTAGGAATAATCAGTTCTATCTTTAATAATTGGAAATATTAAATATGTAAAGAAGTATAGAGAGTATGCAAAAGAGAAAAGACAATATTTCTTTCACTTATACTTTGTACTGCACTGAGGCCACCCCCCAGTATAAACAATGGATTTTGTCCTGACTTATGTTTCAAAACTTTCTCTAGTCCTCTTCCAATACATTTCGGCCCAACTTGTGGTTCTAGTTCTTCCCTAATCACTGCCCATCACTGATCCATACTCAAAATTTGCTCACATGCTTTTCCCATCTATCATTTGCTTCTATCTCAGCACCATATGAAAATGTCATGAAGCTTCTGCCACCATGAAACTTTCCTTGATTCCCTCATCCTCAAACTATTTGCAACTTCCAAGGCATGCATTTGTATCATGCCCCAATAGTATCTACTATCTCCCATTATTTATAAATTATGACCATATCTATAAGCTCTGTAATGACAGGAAGTAAGCCTCATTACTGGTCTTGTTAGAAATGCTGGTAGATTTGCTTAAACTGTCTGCCTTTGCATCTCTAAACTCCAATACAGTTTAGAAACAGTTACAAGTCTATCTTCCAGAGTGCACCAGTAACTGATAACTTCATTCCACCATTCAAAAATCTTTAGTGATTACAAAATGACAAGCAACCCACAATCTGATCCAAAACATGCTTCATTCACTCAATAAATATGTAATACATGTATACTATGTGGTAGATGCTAGGATAAAACCCTTTTCCCTTCAAGTTATTTCTGCTTAATGTGCCAGACATTTAATTCTGTGGTAAACACTATGTTAGGCACTCTGCACATATTACTCCATATAATCTTTATGTCACTCATTTAAGATAAGAGCTATTATTCTCATTTTACAGACAAGGAATAGAGGATCATAGTAGTTAAGCAACACGATCAATATTATATTGCTGATAGATAATAGACAAGATTATTTATCTGACTTCAAAGCCAATGCTCTTGTTAATTTTTACTACTCACTAGAAATTTTTCTATTCTTTTTTTTTTTTTTTTCCAGTCCTGGGAATCAAACTCACGACCTTGCGCTTGCCAGGCAGGTGCTGTGCCGCTGAGCTAAATCCCCAGCCCCGAAATTTTTCTATTCATATTCCCTTGATTTCCTGTCTCTATGCCTCTTCTTTCTCTCAACTTTCTCTCAATCAAAGCCCATCTCTCTCTAATAACACTCACATCTACTAGTTTATATTCCCATAATTCATGTATAAATTCCTTGAGTGGAGAATATTTATTTGATACATTGTGTTACCAGCACACAACCTAATAGCCAGCATGGTAGATGTTAAATAAGTTTTGTCACTAGCATATGACCTAGTAGCCACAGTGTGGTAGATGTTAAATAAATGTTGAATGAATAATTCACCCTTATTCCCTTTAGATAACAAAGTATAAGTACTTATTATCTAATCAATAAATGAAAAATTTTAAGAAATTAAACACTGGCAGCTGGTCCACACCTATAATTCTAGCAAGGGGAAGCTGCAGAACAAAAATCACTGTGAGTTCAAGGCCAGCCTGGACTACATAGTGATAGCCTGTCTCAAAAACAAACAAACAAAAAAAAAAAGAAAAAGAAAAAGAAAAAAAACCCAGAAATTAAATACTGGCTAACTTTGAACAAGAAAAAGGAAGAAAGCACATATATAAAGAAAGACATAATGAGGGCAAAGTAAACACTAACACACAGGAAAGTTTTAAAAATCATATGATATTGTTTTGCAGACACCTATGCAAACACCTAGGTTTGGAAACCTAGGTGAAATGGATTATTGCTTAAGGAAATACTGATTACCAAAATTGATGCCTTAGAGTTAGAAAGCTTAACCAGACCAATTTCCATTGAGGATACAGAGAAAGCTATTTAAAAATTATCACAAAAAAGCAGGAGTCTTTTGGTTAGGCTTTTGGTTAGCAGTAGGCAGATGCTTTCACAAAAGAACTTTACCAAACCTTCCAAGCCTAGACAGTCCCTGTGCTCTATAAATATCCCACAGCATAGAAAAGGAAGGATTAAAATCCTAATTACTCTCACAAAGTAACTATAATTCTGATATCTAAATGAGATAAAGAAATAGAAAAACAAAACCACAAATCACTCTCTCTCCAGAATACCAGTGCAAAAATTCTAAACAAATAATTAGCAAACAGAGCTCAAGACTGTATTCAGAAAATAATACAACAGAAGCAAGTGAGACTCACTTTAGGAATACAAGGTTGGTTTCATATTTGAAAATTTATTTATATCCTATTAGTAAATCTAAGAAAAATATTATTACCTCCAGCGAGCTAAGAAAGTTTTTGACAAAATTCAATATCCATTCGTGATCTTTAAAAGATACTGAAGATAATAAAAACTAAAGGATATTTTTAATAGTTTACATATGTCAGGTATGGTGGGATATGCCTATAATCTGAGCACTCAGGAACCTGAAGCAAAAGAAGAATCTAGGCCAGCCTAGATCACATAGTAAGACCATGTCTCAAAAAAAAGTTTATGTATGCCTTAAAGCCAATACCCTGTTTTATTGAGGAAACAATAAGGACATTTTTGTATAGCAGAAGCGACAAGGCAAAGATGTTCACTATCTACTATTTGGCGTACACTTGAGGGAGTAGCCAATGTAATTTTTATGCCTATTGAAGGCATAAAAATGTGTAAAACATCAAATTGTCTCTACATAAATATATTCCTGGAAAATATATGTACCTGAAAAATCACGGGAGTCAATCATAGAACCTTCTCTAATAATAAAAGAATTTAATGAATTAATAAGATCTAAAATTAACACACAAAAATCAACAGGGTAAATGAAAAACAGCTAGTCCCAAAGCCTATATTATATATGATTCCATTTATATATCTGAAATACGCAAATTATGGAGACAAAGTAGATTAGTGCTTGTTTCTGGCTGAGTTGGGGGATAAAGGAGAATAGCAGGTGACTGCTGAAGGGTACAGAGTTTCTTTCTGAGATAATGAGAATATTTTAAAATTGTAGTGATGGTAAATATGTAAACTTTTGTATGGAAAAACTATCGAGTTTTCTGTATAAAAGCCATAATGACTGAATGGTGTGCTTTTAAGGGGGTGAACTGTGTGCACTGTGAATGACAGGTCCATAAAACTACTTTTTAAAAGTATACGTGAAAGCATGGGCCTCAAAACAAAAGCAGAAGATGAGATAATGGAAACGTTCCATACCTTGGTATAATGTGGATTTGTCAAACTTCCCGAAACAGACTAATCCTCAATAAAGTTGATTTCAAAGATCAATACACTTCAAATATGCAAAAATTTTTACAACATTATAAAGACGAATACTCCATGTACAATAGTACAAAAAGATTAGAATTAAATTTACCAATGGAAAGCCTATCATGAGGAAGATTTTTGAATTCACAACACCCGTGAAAGACACAAAAAAATTGAACAGTGAAAAGACATCCTGTGTTTAGATGACTCCACAGCTTCCAGATGTCATTTCCCCCTGTAAATTAATTTGCAATTTCAACGAACCTCCGTACAAACCCCCATCACTGGGAGACTGAAGTGACTCATACACTAATCTTTCCTCTCCGGTTTCTGGATTATCTCAGCTATGCGCTTGCTTCGGCGGCACATATACTAAAATTGGATTCTCCCCACCTGCATTTCGGCATCAGCTGCCTCTTTATAGGAGACTCTCTGAAGCAAATTTAAAAACTGCAACAGACTGACAGGAGGCCTGACTAGCGACCGACTGGCTAGCTGACAGCGCGCTGGCTGACTGGGCGGGTGATAGGCGGGCTCACTTGACGGGAGGGCTCGCGGGCTGGCTGACGCGGCCGGCTGACTGACAGGAGAGCTGACTGACAGGATTGCTGACTGACAGAAGGGCTGACTGGACGGTCAAGAGAACAGACCAATTCACCAGCGGGCTGACGGGCGGGAAAGCTGGCTGACTGAAGAGCTGACTGGCTGGCTGCCTGGCCCGCTGAGCCCGACTGGCTGACCGAGTAGCTGGCCAGGCGAGCCCGGAGGTGACAGCCCGCGGGCCCGGGAAGGCAGCGCGGCTGACAGCCAGGGGAGCCCGCCCGGCCCCGCGACC
>NW_004955408.1:26608763-26622038 GCF_000276665.1 Chinchilla lanigera | reverse complement strand
GACCACTCATCCAGAAAGTGGTGAGAGCTTGAGGGACCACATGGTTGGGGTGGGGAGCAGACCATGAAGGGAAGGCTCTCCTGAGGAAAGGAGCTAAGCCAAGAAGGGGATGAGAGAAGAGATCAAGTCTTCCTGTTGTTTGGTGTGCGCAGGGTTTCAGAGTGAGTATCCAGCCCTGGAGCGCCAGACGATCAGTCTGGAGTGCCAGATGATACTGGGACCCTGGCGAAAAACAGAACCCTTTGCTACCAGAAGGTTCCATTAGGGTCTTGGTCTGGCAGGTGTTGGTGATGGGCTCAGCTGCTCAAGAACTACCTCTTAGAGAGAATATGGGCCTGAGACCAGCGTCTAAGCCGGACCTGAGTTCCCACATGGTCATCACTGGCCAACTGGATTATTCCAGTGAGCTACCTTCCCTCGCTGAGCCTCCTGTTTCCTCAGATGCAAGAATAAATGAAAACAGTGATTATCTGACACATAGTAAGAGGTAGTTCCCTTTGACTTCACTTTCATTTTCAATTTATTTAGCACATACCCTGTGAGGTACACATTGAAATTTACAATTAAAACTTTACAAATAGTTTTCCTATTGACCATCTCTTTAAATTCATGTAACAATTATGGCAGAAAAACTGAGGTTACAAAATGTGGAGTGACATCACAAGCAGCAGATAATGACAGAGAAACTTTCTAAATAAACCTATACTCTTTGATTATAAGTATACGTAGAAAATTGCATGAGGATGAAAAAATATGGATGAATTTTCACACACTCAGTATATCCAAGCAACATTGAGAAATGGTGCAGTGCAGAAACATCTCACATCTTATTCATCTCCTCTTTTCTAATTTCAAGCATCATTAGTTAGATTTGCCTGATGTGTTTGATTTCTTTCACTCAAGTTATATCTGTGAGATAGCTATTGTATGAATTTGTACAGCATTTGAATATAGCACTACTCATCCATTCCTCTGGTGGTGAACATCTGGTCATTTCCAATTTGGGGCCATTACTAGTACTGCATAGGAACGTACAGATATCTTTTGTGGGATACGTGTTATATTGTGTATATCTTGATGTAGAAATACTTAGGGCACTGATGGCAAACATTTTAGAGCTTTCAGTGATACAGATATCCCACTGTGATATGCATGCCATAGGTTTGCCACCACTGATTTAGGGTACTTCTGTGTTCAGCGTTAGCAGCTGCTGAAAATCGGCTTCCAAAATGGTTGTATCAGTTTACACTCCCAACAGCAAAGTGTAGGAATCACAGTTGCTTCACACATTCACCACCACTTGGCATTGTCAGCCTTCTTCATTTTAGCCACTTTCATAGATTGGGTATTAGGGTTCTCCAGAGAAAACTAAAGCAATAAGGTGTGTATGTGTTTGAGAAAGAGAGACTGACTTTTGACTTCAGGGTACACAGAGACATCCAGGGAAAAATTGATCCTGCACTTCCAAACTGAAGGCCATCTGCTGACAAAATTCCCCCTGCTTTCCATGAAGTCAGTCTTTTTCCATTCAAGTCTTCAACTGATTAGAAAAGGCTCATCTCCATTATGCAGGGTAATACGTTCTACTCCTTCTACTGGTTTAAATCTTAGTGTCATCCAAAATAGACCTTCACAGAAACACATAGAATAGTGTTTGACCAAATATTTAGGTACTGAGGCCTAACCATGTGAAGAACCTATAATGTTAACCATCACAGTATAATATTGCACTATAATAATTTTCATTTCCCTGATGGCATTCTTTGGACATTTGGATAAAAAATTTTTGTGTTTAAATCTATTAGATCTCTTGTCTCTTGAGGCTCTCATATTGTTCTAACTCATTAAGAAGAGCTCTTTACATATTTCTTATATGTATTGCAAATATTTTTAATAATTATGGCTCACCTTTTGTCCTCCCTATGGACATTCGGTAAATAAAAGTTTATAATTGTAATATAGCCCAATAGATCAACCTTTTTTCTTTAGAACTATACTTTTGTATTTGGTTTAATAAATTTTTGTCTATTGCAAGAAATATTTTTATCTTCTAGAAGTGTTACTGATTCATTTTCACAATTATATCTCCAACCCACCTGGAACAGATTTGTATAAATAATATGACATAGAAGAGCCAATATTAGTGTATTTTGCATATAGATACCCAATTACACTGGCTAAGACATCAATATAATGTTGAATACAAATGATAGTAAATATTTTTCTCTTCTGATCTGAAAGTTTCAACATTAAACTACTAAGTATAATGTTTGTCATAGGTTTGGTTTTTGTCATACCCTGAATCACCTTAAATTCCCTTGTAGTCATGCTTTGCCAAGAGTTTTTAACACTGAGTGGGTAAGTTTTGTCCAATGCTTTTGCTGTATTTGTCAAGATGATTATATGATTTTATTCTTTTTCCTGTAAATATGATGAATTACATTGATTTATATTTATTGGTAAGCCAACTCTTCATTCTATTGAGTTGGAAAAAACGTGTCTGGTTTTACCTCTGTTCTCACATGACCATCAACACAGAAGATGTCTATTATCTAAAAAGGTGGGGAAATTTCTCCCCTCCACCAAGCAAGCAAGCAATTCTGTAGCAAACAGCAATTGGCGTCTAATCTGATTAAATTCTGACACTGCTTGCCTAGAGAGAGTGTCAGATCCCGCAGGTTGAAGGCTCAGTCTCAAAGTCTGCCCCCAACACACAGTTGGGTGGACAGACGTGCGCACGTGCGCGCGCGTGCACACACACACACATACACCTTTTGATGCCAGCCACACACACACCTGATTGACCAGCTAAAAATGAAGGTTTTCACAACACCTTGAGTTTAATTTGGCAGAGTAGCTCATAGAACACATAAGAATATTCACTGATATCTTGCAAAAAGATATTACAAAAGTTAGAGCTACACAAGGTGAGGTATGCTGTGGGAGGGCTACAAAGCTCACATCCCTTCTCCAGGAGCACCACACTCAGAAATCTCTAAGTGTTCAGTTACCCAGAAGCTCTCAGAACCATGTTGCTCTGGGGTTTCAGGGATACTTGGTTGCACAGGGGTGGTGGCAGCTGTGTGGAAATAACATTAGATTGGAAGGGTCTAATCAAATGATAATAGACTAGGAAGGGACAATTAGCAAGACCTTCATTCTTGGGCTCACTGCAACCGTCCTCCATCCAGGGTATGGGGCAGGGGTCCTGTGAATGAGGAGGGTCTTCTGACCTACTATCAGATAAAGATAAGTCAGAGAATTTCTTTGTGGCCAGTCTAAGACATTCCTGAGGAGGAGAAATTCTGATTCCTCTTGTCTGCCCTGGGAAGGGAGTTATGAGCCCAGGAACTGTGGACAAAAACATACATAGATAGTTGAGATATCTATAATAAATCCTACTTGCTAATGACATATATCACTCCATAAGTTTGATATACATCTGGGTTTGATTTGTTAATGTTTTGTTTACTTTTCTGTTCATGGGTGAAAATAGCTTATAATTTCTCTTTCATGTTTGGTAAAATTCATTGACAAAGACATCTAGGCATGAAGCTTTCTTTGTAACAAGTTGTTAGTAATTATAGTATTCAGATTTTCTGTTTTTGGGTCAGTTGCAGTAAGTAGTATTCTAGGAATTTGCTCATTTCCTCTATCTTTAAAACTTGATGGCAAAAAAATGTTCAAATTTACTTTTATCTTTTTAATGTCTTTAGAAATACTGATAATGTATTTTAACTTCTGATATTGATAACTTGTGTATTCCCTTTTTTCTCATTCAGTATCAATAGGTTATCAATTGTACTACTTTTGATTTTGCTGACTATTGTTTTATAATTATTTTTTCTAATTTCCTTGTAGGGATACTTCAATCACTGATTTTAAGCCTTTTTTCTTTTCCAATAATGTGTGTGAAGCTGTGTATTTTCTTCTGGCCATATAGCTTTAGTTGCATTCTACAACTTTTATATGTCATATTTTTATTTTAATTCATTTTAAAGTATGTTCTGGCTTTTATTGTAATTTTTTATTAGACCTAGGAGTTGTGTGTAAGTGTGTTATTCAATTTTCAAACATTTAGGATCTATCTAGATTTATGTGGGGTTTTGTTAGGGAAATATTTTTTGCTATTAATTTTTGGCTTAATTTCATAGTGGTCTACAACACACTTTGAGAGATTTTCATAATTATTTTTTAATTTTTATTTTTGTTAGTACATATTTGCAGTATGTAATGATTACATTCATCATAGGGAGTTAGAACATGTACATAACACATTTTAATTCTATTTTCCCTGCTTTTTTCTTACCTTCCTCCTACCTCCATCTATAGGTCTTTTTTCCTGTTTCCTGTTATCTATCTTCCAATTTGTTCTTTAAATTATTTATACTTTGGGTTTCTCATATAAAGGAAACCATATGATACTTAAGCTTGTGTGTCTGATTTAGTTCACTTAACATTATGATCTCAGGTGCATCCATTTTCTTACAAATAATTCAAATTTATCCTTTGTGGAATAGTACTCCATTATGTGTAAATGCCACGTTTTCTTTATCCATTCTTCTGTTGATGGAAATGTAGGCCACGTCTAAGATTAGCTATTACAAGTTGTGCTGCTATAAATATGTGTATGCTTATATCACTATAATATGATATCTTTAGCTCTTTCAGGAAGATACCTAGATATCTTTCTTTTTTTAATGCTAAGGATCATATCCAGTACTTTAAGCATGATGGGCAAGTTGCTATATGATTGAGCTACATCCCTAGCACTAGGTTTTTTCATCAATGTATATTTACTGAATTTTGGAGGGATCTGTTTTTTACTATAAGTTAAGTGAGGTCAACTTATTCTGTCAGTTGCTGAGAGAGGTGTGCTAAAAAATCTCCCACTACTAATGAATTTATTTGTTTAGTTTTGTCTGTATTTGCTTTGTATGTTTTTAATGGTCATTGAATGCCCACACATTTGGAATTTCTACATCTTCTAGTACCTAGTTTGATCCTTTCATGTTTAAGAAATCATTCTTTTGATCCCTAATCATGCTTCTTTTGGTTAGTGTTTCCTGATATATTTTTTCATTCTCTTATTTTAAATTTATCTTCATCTCTCTGTTTATGATGTCTCTTCTAATCAGACAACACTGTAATCAAGAATTTTTGTGATTCTGTAGTGTACTTTAAGCACCATGAGACATTAATATTACCACTGTCTTACACAGTCAATATTTATTGGGGTTTATTGACCTATTACCCTTTCCACTGTTTTTCATTCATCATTACATATTCACACTTCCAAATGAGATCGTATCCACTCTACCTAAAGTATTATGCATTACTGTTTGCATCCTCAATGTCCCCTAAAGATCATAGGCTAAAGGTTTGTTTGCCAGCCTGTGGTGCTACTGGGAGACACAATCATTTAGGATGTAGAACCTACTGAAAGGAAGGAAGGTGGATATTTGGGGGCATGCCCTTGAAGGGGATATTAGGACCTCTGTCCCTTCTTCTCATTCTATTTCCTGGCTACCATGAGAGGAGCAACTGTCTTCTATGCTGTGCTTCCCACCATGATGATTTGTTTCACCCCAGGTCCAAAGCAACAGGGCCAACAAGTAACCATGGACTGAAATCTTTGTAACCATGACCCAAAACAAATTTTTCTGCCTTATAAATTGTTTAACTCAGGTATTTGTCCCAACTACAGAGAGCTGACTAATATACCACCTTCAACTTTGGCATTGTTCTACAGGTGATTAATCCTTAGTTTTTATCCAATGCATATTTTTAAAACAGGATATTTTTTCTAGTCTTAACTTTCAGGTTGCTACTATTTTCTTTCAGCACCTTGAAGATATTCTATTGTTTTCTGGTTTCTGGGACAGATAGTTCTTTACTTAATGTGGTTACACCCTGCTACACCTGATGTAAATTGAAAATACCCTAAGTCAGAGTGTATATAATAGTTTATACATAACTGACTAAGTGTTATTGCTTAACAAAACAATGTGCTGTAAACTATCAGTTATTAATCTCATGATCATGTGGCTGATGGGGCAACAGGTTAATTGCTGGAGACCATAATGTTAAGTGAAATAACTCAGACACACAAGCTGAACTATCACATGGTCTCTCTTATATGAGAAACCCAGAATATAAATAAAGAGCAAAATAAAAGATAGATAATAGAGGTAGGGAAATGGATCTTTCCCAAAGGGATGGAGGGGCTAGAGGAGAAAGAAACGGGATGAAAAAAGGAATTAAGAGATGTTATGTAAATGTGCCAACTCCACACATGGAATGTAAACATTATATACTACCAACATGAACAGTACTAATAAAAAGTATATTGTACCATATATCACTAGCCTGAGAAAAGACTGAAATTCAAAGTAGTTCCTACTGAATGTGTATTGGTTTCATATTAAAGTTGTTGTTATGGCTTGTGTTTAGATGTCCCCCAAAACCTCATGAGGTCATAGGAGGGGCTTTTTCAGAGGTGGCTGAGTCTAGAGTGTGTGATGCTGGAACTGATCCAGTGCAGTGCCAGGCCCAAGAGCACTAGGATTACAGGTGTAACTGCTACCCACTCTAAATAGACTGGATAAGATATGAGGGATAAAAAGAGCTGTGGTGGCCCCTTGTTGCTTTGCTACCTTCTGCCCACCATGAACTGTTTCTCCTCCGTGATGCCCATCTGCCAAGCCACTCTGTATTGGAGCTAGGTGATTATACACTGAAACCTCTACAAACTGTGAACTAAATAAACCTTTCCTCTTTAACTTTGGGTGTCGGGTATTTTGTCTCAGCCAGAAGAGAAAATAACTAAGACAATTGTAAAATGTTAAGTGCAAGAATTTTAAGTTGGGAACTATCTGTTTTTCTTTGAAAAGTCAGATGTCAGTCGTATTACTGCCCTATTAAAAGAAGTGCATCATTTTTTTTCTCTGCCTATTTTTCAGATTTACTTTTTGTCCTTACTTTTCAGCAGTTTTACTGTGATAGGGCTAGGTGTGATTTTCTTTGCATTAGTTGTACTTCACGGTACTTCTTGAATGTATGACTTGATAATTTTTTGTCAGTTTTGGTTCCTTCCAGGCCATTATTTCTTCAGTTATTTCTTGTGCTGCACTTTCTCTTTTCTGACTTTTCACTAGCCATATGTGAAGTCCTTTTGCTCTGCTCCATGTATCTCTTGCGCTATTCTCCTAATGCCTATGTCTGATTGTCTTCTACTAATCTGTGAACTGGTTCACTACACTTCAAAACTATCTAAAATCTTCTGATGTTTGGATCTGGAATGTCCCCCAAAGGCCCATGTGTAGCTTTGTCCCAAGTGATGCTGTTGGAAGGGGGGGCACCCTTAGGGAGTGGAGCCTCATGGAAGGTATCATTCACTGCAGATTTGCCCTAAAAGAGTATTAGGGAACCTTAGTTCTTGTCCCTCTTGTTTCTCTTTTTCATGACCCAGTCTTGAGCTAAGCAGCTTTGCTCTGCCACACACTTCTTGCCATGATGTGTGCCTCATCACAGGCCCAAAAGCAACAGAACCCATTAGTCATGGACTGAACCCTTCAAAACTGTGAACAAAAATAAACATTTTGTCTTTATCAATTAATTGCCCCAGGTACCTTATTAAACAGCAGAAATCTAAGCTACAGTAACTTCTCTATTATTTTCTTTTCTTTTGAAATAAGGTCTGTCTATGTTGCCCAGACTGTCCTCGAAATCATGATCCTCCTGTTTCAGCCTCCTCAGTGGCAAGATTATAGGCTTATATAATCACACCCAGTGTTAAGTTTTTAATTCTAGTTATATTTTTCAATTCTGGGATTCTTGCTTCTATTCTGGTGAATCTTATTCTATTGAATTTCTTGAGAATAGATTCTAGAATATATCAATTGGAGTTTATTTTTCTGATACCTAGGAAAAATTTCTATCCCTTGTTTATTTTGCCATAAAAATTTGAATACTAGTCTGCTGCAGAATTTTCTATCAAGTGCAAAATATTGCATAATGAAAAGAGTAGACAGTATTTGGGGCATAGGTGATAATGTCTTTCTCCAGAGAGAATTTGCTTTTGTTTCTGGCAGGCAGTTAAAGGGAGGGAAGTACATCTTAATCTATCTGGAGTCAGACTGATTTATAGCCACATTCCATCTTTATTAAGGCTGGTATGTATCTTGTTTGTTCTTACTCTAGAGTATAGCCTTTTAGCTGCATGCAGTACCTTTGGTCTTTTTGGTAGTTCCCTGTACTTCCTCTATTCCTATGGGTGTCCCAGAAGTCTGTAGAGTGTTATGGCTTGTGTCAGAATGTCCCCGCAAAGCCTCCTGAGGCCTGGGGCAGGCTTTTAGAGTTTATGATTGATCCATAATCCAATGCTGGGATTATGGGTGTGAGTGCTGTACCTACCATGGGGCTGATAGTTTGCAATGTAAGGGAGAGAAGGAAGCTGCTTGCCTTTTGCTCTTGTTGCTTTGTTATCTTCTGCTGCCATGAATGGTTGCTGTCTGCCATGTGCCACACTGCCTTGCAGCCAGCCGAGTATGGACTGAAACCTCCACAGACTGTGAGATAAATAAACCTTTCCTTCCTTAATTTTGGGTGTCAGGTATTTTATCTCAGCAATGAGAGAAAAGTAACTGAGACATAAGACCTTGGTTGGCTAGCCCTGACTTTGTTTTGTCCCTTAAGCCCCATGAAATAACCTAAAACTCTGCTCAACTTCTTTTAAAAGTTTTATTTTTTGATTGGCATATAATATAATATTTATACATACTTATGGTGTGTAATATATATATTTAAATAAGACCTCAAAAGCATCCCCAAATAACCTCATTAAAAATGGACAAAAAACTTAGATAGACGTTGTTCTGCTCAACTTATTAGCTGTTAGACTGCCACTCCCAAATCAGTCAGTGTCTGAGCAGGTTGGAGAGGTTATGCTGAACACTGAGTCACCTCAGCGCTTTTCTTCTCCCTGAAATGGTGAACTCTTCAAGGCCTTACCAGCTCAGTAGCTCTCCAATCCTTTTAAACAGTTAGTTTTTTCCTTTTGAATCCAGTGCTTTATTTTGTCTTGGCAGCAGAGACAACAAATCTGATACAAAGTAGTTTGTGGCACCAGAAGAATAGGAATAGAATTATGGGACCACCAAAAAGACCAAAGCTACCACACCTCAAGAGCGTATTGCTGCCTGGCCGTGTGGAGCCACACAGAGCTGTCTCACCCTCCAATCATCTAGTGCCCACTGGGTCCCAAGAGCAGCCAGCATGGATGACTGCTAGATAGGATGCCTGGCAGCTGACAAGAGAACTTGGTGGATGAAGTCCACGCAGTCGGCATCTTCTTGCCATTCAGGTCTCAGCCCAAAGGGCCCTCCTGTGGAAGCAGCCACCCTGGACACCTCTCTGTCCCTGGTCCTCCCTCCTGTGCTGCCACTATCATGGACTGAGATGACCTCTCTTATTCAGTGGGTTATTTGTCTGTTGAACGTGGCCCTCCCCCACCCCATGACCCCTATCACTGCCGCATGCAAACAAGGGCCTTGACCTTTTCATTCCCACAGCATGCACTCAGGTGCCTCCTCTAGTGCCTGACTCACTCTGTCACGCCACACTGATCTGTTGCATAAATGAACAAAAGCTAAACAAATGATCAAATTACAAAAGAGTAAAGACAGAAGTGTGCAAAGAGAAAGATGCCATGAGGGCCGTCTTTCACACAAACCTTTGCAAACAGCACAGCCCTTCTTTTCTTCACCCTTCCTCTCTCTCCAGCTCTACCACCTTCCCCACACTCTGACCCCCGCCACACCTCCCAGACCCCACCTTTTCCCTCAGAAAACTTCACCCATCTCCTCAAAAAGCTCATCACTTTGTCCTTTTGTAAGGAACTGATCAGTGCCTTCGGTGTCTTCTAGGCATGCACTGTGGCCTTCTCTGCTCTGTCTGAACTGCTGGGGAAAGAAGAGGTCAGACTAGAGTCGCACCAATGAAAGTGAATATAACTGTCACAACTCCATGAGTCTCTCTCCGCACAGCTCTTTCTCTGTACTGTGTCGTGCAGGAAAGACAAACAGAATTTTTCTTGGCTCTGTAGAGGCCAAGGTCCTATGGGGAGAAAGCTCCTCATTTCCTTAGTGACCACGATTTGCACCAGACCTTTAGGAACAATCCTTTCTCATTCACCATTCAACCTTCTTAGTGCTATTTCAGAAAAAGCTACACTTGTTGTTCACTTTATTTCTAAGAGATGGCACAGCTTCCCCAAGTCAGTTTTCCTGGGCTTTCTCTGACTCTGGACTGTCCATGCTACTGCTAATGGCCAGTGTCAGCCCTCAGCACCAGTGTGTTGCCTCCGTCTTCCTGCTGACATGGCATGGTCAGCCTCCACTTTTGAAACTTTTGCTGTCTCTTTCATGAATTCCTGTCACTGTGAGCACAAAATGCAATCCTCTGAGGGTTCTGGCCTATGCCTGCCTCTTCAGCCTTTTCCACCTGTGCCTCTGGCCTCAAGCTTTACCAACCTTAGTTTAGCTCCTAAAAAGCATTCAGTCTGATTTTATTTGGGAGCCATTGCAAAGAGCATTCCACCTGCTCCAGCCCTCTTCCTCTTGTCTCAGCTGACTTTCTTCTCCTCCTCCTTCAGAACTGTTTATTGGCCCCTTTCTGACAAAGTATTCCCTTCCCCCGGGGAGCTAGCTCCAGTGACACTGAGAACCAGCTACGAATAAGCTCATTATAATAAATTCTAATAACCTGTTGACAGATCTACCTCCCCAGCTAGGCCATAGTGGGAGGGCCAATGATTTTTGTTCTTCATTCACGTATTGACTTGTTTGTGTCTCTTTCTCTCCCCTGATAATGACTTTGATAAGATTGGGAACAATAATTTGTTCACTATTATATCCTCAGTGTGCAGCAGAGCAGATGACACATAGTAGGTCCAAAGTTCAACATAGCCCCATGTTTATCTCATTACCACCTAATTTCCACTGAACACTTTTTCTGAGTTGACTCTGTGCTAAGCATTTGTAGATCATGCATTTTAATTCTCACAGTTACTGTAAGAATTACAGACAGCCAAATCACAGGAAGTCCCTGAATCACAGAGGCATTCAAACTCATATATATATGGTCTCAAAGTGTAAGGTTAGCGATGCTGTCAATTCAGATATGCCAAAGAGGGCTGGGGATTTAGCTCAGCCTGGCAAGCACAAGGTCGTGAGTTCAATTCATATACATATGAATTCAATCACATATATATGATAGGTATACAGTTTTGTGTGTGTATATATGTGTGTGTGTTTTCCTATACATGCATGTTTATGCCAAACTTTTACCTTTTTACTGAAATGATGTTATGGCTTCTCTTTGGCATATCTGTTTTGTTTTGTTTTGTTTCCGGTACCAGGAATTGAACTCACGACCTGCGCTTGCCAGGCTGAGCTAAATCCCCAGGCCTCTTTGGCATATCTGAATTGACAGCACCTCTAACCTTACACTTTGAGACCATTCTTAAGTAAACTATGAGTTACTTGAACACAAGCCCTGCAAGACTACAGCAGTCAATCTGATAGCCAAGAAAGTTACCATCTGGAGGCAGGTAGCCAAGACAGCATGGAAACACTGGACAAAGGGATGACACATGTGCCAGATGAGACAGAGCAAGATGATATGCGATTTCATCAAACCAACCGGAATGGTGCATGATTTTTAAACTAATGGATTCTTTTCAGAAGTTTCCATTTAATATTTTTGAACCAAGGTTGGCCAGGGATAACTAAAATCAAGATTAGAGGAGACTCCTGTACTCTTATTCTATGAGGTAGGGACTGTTACCAGCCCCATTTCACAGATAAGCACAATAGGGCACAGTAGCTGAGCCAAATCACAGACAGGAAGTCCCAGAATCACAGAGGCATTCAAACGCAAGAAATATAGCTCCAGAACCTTAAGCCCTACTCCAGACTGTCCTTATCAAAACATTTACTGCACTGCTGCAGTTGTCTCTTCCCCTCAACTGTGTTTCTCCCAGAGTGAAACAAAGCAGGGAGAAATGAACCAAGAACTAGCCATCTACAAATGATGATTTCACTTCTTCTTTTCCTATAATTACTTCTTTTCTTTCTTTCTCTTGTCTAATTGCTCTGGCTAAAGTTTTTGCACAGCAAGAGAACCCACCAATAGAATGAAGAGACAACCCACAGTGTGGGAAAAAACGTTCGCCAGCTGTTCCTCAGACAAAGGATTACTATTGAGAATGTATAAAGAACTCAAAAAAATTAGACCTCCCAAATTCAAAGACCCAATCCAAAAATGGGCATCTGAGATGAATGCACATTTCTCAGATGAAGGAATACAAACAGCAAATAAATATATGAAAAAATGTTCAACATCACCAGTCATTTGAAAAGTGCAAATTAAAAAAACACTGAGATTCCATCTCACCCTGGAGAGAATGGCTATTATCAAGAAATCAACCACTAACAAATGCTGGGGGCGCTGTGAGGAAAAAGAAACCCCTCTCCACTGTTTGTGGGAGTGTAGACTGGTGCAACCACTGTGGCAGTCAGTGTGGAGATTCTTCAAAAAATTAGGACTGGAGGTCCTATTTGACCCAGTTATTCTCCTTCTATCTTCCCAGAATTAAAAAATCATACCACAGTGACCTATGTGCACCCATGTTTATAGCAGCACAATTTGTAGTAGCTCTTGGAAACAACCTAAATGCCCACTAACCAAGGAATGAATAAAAAAGATGTGGTCTTTTTGTACAATGGACTATTACTCAGCCATAAAGAAGAATAAACTGGAAACTTTTATAGATGAATGGATACAACTTGAAACCATGCTTATAAGTGAAATGAACTAGATGCACATTTGTAAACATCATATTGTTCCCCTAGTGTTAGAAGCTGAAAGAGTAAATAAGATCTAAAATGTACAATAGATACCATAAAATGGGAAGAAACTTCAAAAAAAGAGAAACTGGGGTGGGGAATGGGGAAAAGAAGGAAAAGCAAAAAGAAAAAATATATATAAAAGATAGTTAAGATAGTTATACTAATAATTTCTCTTAGTTCATTGAAAGGAAAGGTTTGTGTAATATTGATTGGACAATTAAATGCCAACGTCTTATACTCTGAGTTACTAATTTAATGATAACAGTACGCAATGTATTAACTGTTGTTACCCTCCTATCATCTTGTTTCGAAATTTTGTGTTTGTTTCTTTTTCCTCTAAAATTTAAAAAAAAAAAAAAAAAAA
>NW_004955408.1:26603831-26608663 GCF_000276665.1 Chinchilla lanigera | reverse complement strand
TTGCTCTGCTGATATCATCCACCAGGTGGCAGTCACAGCTCCCGGATGAAATCCTCTGCTACACTGTGTGCCCACCCCCGCCCCTCCCCGCTTTCCTCCTGTGAGAAAAAAAAAAAAAAAAAACTTGATTTTTATTATTACCAAGAGGTGAGCAGCCTGGATTCCAAACACAACTGTTTGACTGAGCTGTTTGAAAATGGCACCCGGAGGAAGTGCTTCTCCCATCCTCATACATACACTGCGGGGAGAGTGGCCCCGACCTTAACGAGCGCACAGGGCACAGAATGCCGGATGCACTGCGTAGGACTAATTCCAGCCCACAGAAGAGATGATCTGCGCCTCCCTCCCCCACTCCTCCTTAAGCAGCTGCTAGAGCTGAGAGGAAAACCAAAGCATACATATTCCTAGTCATGATTCCATTTGGCCAGTGGCAGGCATGGGGACACAGGGTTCCCTGAGGAGACATCCTCGGATGACTGTCAGAGAAAGGCCGAACAACCTCACTGCGCTCGAAATGCTCTTTCCTTTGCCTTCTGCTACTTCTGCTGCACGCTTCTGGCAGCTTCTATCGTGTTCCTGAGGGTATATTCCAAGTGGGGGCAGGGGGTTGGATGGTCCTTGCTCATAAGCTACCCCAGCTAGCATAAAGCTAACCCCAGGACTTACCTAAGAAGGAAAGTGGCCCAATTCCACAGAAGGGTGAGAGGGAAAATGTGTTCTTTAGAATGAAGAAACTCATATTAGTTCCCGCACAGACATGCATGCCGTTTTAACCCTCAGAATATAATATAACATAATTGCAATGAGCATAACTGAGCTCTTTGTGTTTCAGTCGGAGGAGATGATAACAGTACGCAAGTTTAAAGATACCTGATGGCTCAAACCTGTTCTCAGCACAGTCAATGAATCTCTAAGGCTATTGCTCAACCTCAAGATAATATTACTGTCTCTGCCTTCAGCCCTTGGGAATAGGAAGAACCGGGCCCCACCAGACCATGACCAACACTGACTTGGTTAGGACTGAGTGGATGGGAGGAGCCATCCTGTGAAAAGCTGAGAAACGATTCTCTAGACCTGATAACAAGAAAATTGAACAGCCTAGCCCCACCCCATACACACACACACACACACACACACACACACACACACACTCCTCACTGCCACTAAACCGTGACTACATATTTCACTCCTAGTTGTTTTAGCTGTTTCCTCTAAATTGTTTATGTAATTACTCTGAGCTCATTTTCCTTCCATAACCTCTCCTCAAATTAAAGTAACACTTCATCAGAATTAGAATCTGCTCAGTGTATCTGAATACTGGGCACTGCTTGTTAAAAGAGTGCCCTTTCAAACAAGCAAAGGATTCGAATGAAACTTCAGAGGACAGGGAGGGAACTGTGCTGAAATTCTCACTGTGCAATCAGTACCCTCCTTCTGAGGCTTCTGTGTGTCCAAGCAGGATTAGGATGTTTTGTTTATTTCTTTTTCATGAAGGTTTTGCCTTTGCTAGTGGGTTCCAAGGGGAAAGGATTAGTAATGCATTGAAATTGCATTTCCTTCCCAAATACTAGAGCATGTGGGATTTTACCAACACCCAGTTGGTTCACATGTGTCTTCCTCACTGCCCGTGTTTTCCTCCAACTTGTTTGCACGCTGCTGTCATCATCTTAGCTCACCTCAACACTATACGCCAAAATAAACAAATGTTACCCACCAATACTACCGCCATCCCCTCCGAAATTGTTCTTCCACCCACCCTAGTCAGGTCTCTGCACAATTTCCAGAGCAATTGCAAACCAGCTCAGCCCCTCCCTGACAGCCTTTCTGCAATGGCTCTCCCTAAAATTCATTGCAAATTAAATGGTTTAGAGACTTAAAGTAAGAGCTCAAACTATGAAACTATTAGAAGAAAACTTGAGGGAAATGTTTCACCGCTTTGGACTGAGCAAGGAATTTTTGAGCAATATCTCAAATGCCACGGCAACAAAGCAAAGCTAACCAAGTGGGATGAAATCAAACTTAAAACCTTCTGCATAGCATAGGAAACACTCAAAAGAGTGAAGAGGCAAGCTTCAGAAGGGGAGGAAGCATTGGCAATAATGTACAGGGATAAGGAGTTAATATCTATAGTACACCAGGAACTCTCACAGCTCAATAGCAACAGAACAGCCCTCTTAAAATGGGCAAAAGACCTGAGAAGAAAGCCCTCAAAAGAAGACATACAAGTAACCAATGAACACATGAAAAATGCCAACATCATTAATCATTGGAGAAATGCAAATCAAAACCACAACAGGAGTTAGAATGGCAATTATAAAGGATGGGACAATATGCAGAAAAGAGAAAGCTTGTAAACTATTGGTGGAAATGTAAGTTAATAGCGCCACTATGGAAAACAATATAGAGACTCCTCAACAACCACAAAATTGAAAATAAAGCTGAAATAAAACCCAAAGTCTCCACCCTGGCTAGGAAGACCCAGTCTTATGTGATGCCTCCACCTCTCCCAGGTCAGTGTGAGTCCAGCCACACCACTCCTCATGCACGTTTGTCGAGCTCTGTCTTGCCTCGGGACTTGCGCACATGCTCTCTCCTCTGCTCGGGTTATATTTTGCAGATTTCAGCATGGCTTGTTGTATCTCATTATTAAAATCTCACCTACCAGAGAAGCTATCTTTCAACTCCCCATTAAAGTAGTCCTTCCCCTTCCTAGTCTCCTCCAGACTGTCCAGTTTTATTCTTGTCACAACACCGAGCATTAGCATTTTCTTGTTCACAGAGGCGTTTACTTGCTAATTGTCTGATTTTTCCTCCGAGAATGGAAATGCCAAGAGGGCAAGGACTGTTCTGGTTCTGTCCTGACAGCATGCCTAGAGATTAGGACAGTTCATTCTCTTGTTAGGTGAATGATTAAGTGAATAAGAAAATTCAATGATGGTTGGGCATGGTGGCACATGCCTGCAAACCCAGCACTCAGGAGGCTGAGACAAGCAGATTATTGTGAGTTGGAGGCCAGCCTGAGCTACAAAGTGAGTTCAAGGCCGGCCTCAACTGGATAGTGAAACCTTGTCTTAAAAAAGATAAATAAATAATAAATAGAAAGTCCCATGATGTAATCACCTTTTGCAGGTGGACAAATTTGGCTAACAGTTGTCAAGTTCAAAATTCTTATTTGTGGGTCCATGTATATAGAGTCAACCCTTTGTATCTCAGGGTTCTATGTCTACAAATTTAACTGAACGTGAATCAAAAAAATTCAAAAAAAAATCTGCATCTGTACTGAATATGTACAGACTATTTTCCTTGTCATTATTCCCTAAGCAGTGCAGTTTAACAATTATTTATATTGTATTAGGGGTTGTAAGTAATCTAGAGAAGATTTAAAATATACAGGAAGATTTGTGTAGCTGATCTACCAACACTGCACCATTTTATATCAGAGGTTTGAGCATCAGTGGATGTTGGTGTCCTGGGGTGGAGGTGGGGTGTGTCCTGGAACCAAAGCTCAGTGAATGCTGAGGGAGACTGATGCCTTATCTTTGCAAGACATTATCTCCTGAGGTCCTCTGAATGACTCCCCAAGATGAGTGTTACCCTAAAGTCATGTTTTCCTAAAATGCAAACGGAGCTGAAATAACTCAACAAAAGCACATGCTTACAGAAACATGTGCATATACATGCACACAAAACACACACACACAGTGTGCGTCCAAGAGTCTAAAGCCAGGCCTTTGTCTCAAAAATGTAAATGCCAAGAGGACACAGACTTTGCCTGTTTCCTGCCCCTAATGCCCTTGGGACCTAATAATGGATAAATATTTGTTGAAGAAATAGATGCATGATTGATTGTATGAAAATGCAAAGTTCTGGATAAAATTCTCTCTCTAGGAGGAAGGCAGATTCTCAAACAGTGGGTCCAGCCTCTGGGCCCTGCCTGCCTGGTCTGCCTAGGCCTATAGAGGAGCCAGCTCTTCCTTTGCACCACCACCCCCGCCTACCCTGGAGCTGGGTAGAGCAGCTTCAGCTCAGGAGGCCCACCCACCACCAAGCCAGCTCTGTTCTCCCAGCACTGAACTAACAGCTGTCTAGAAATGTAGAGTCATGGGCCTCTAGAGCTATTGCATTTTCACAAAATCCCCGGGAGAACATGCTGCATGCTAGCTTCAGGGTCTTCAGAACTCCCTGTATCAAGGATTCCCATCTTTATTTTCCTCCTGGAATATCTAAGCACTGGGGCCCTATCAGCTGTCAGGCTCTCTTCTTACAGTGAAGAAATGCTCTTAATGGCCGTTTTGAGAAGCAGCCTAGGAACGAGAACTCACCTTGGCATCCTGTTACTCACTCCCTCATCGAACATTTACCAAGCATGCACTGCAAGCTGGGCACAGGACTGATCCTGAGGACCCACTTAAGATCAAGAAGATATTCGTCTTCCTCTTCCCCCCTCAAAAGGCAAACGTGATATATAATGAAAATTACACATTGTAGTAAGTGCTAAAAAGAAGTGGGTTCTGATAACAATTAAAGGTGATGCTGAAGAGGCTATTGCTTGAATGGTTTCAATGTACCCTCCAAACTAATCTTGAAATTTGCCAGTGAAACAGTATTCACCCAGGGTAAGATGGCACATGCCTATAATCCGAGCTACAGAGGAGGCTGAGGCGGGAAGATTGGGAGTTTGAAGCCTGGGAAACTTAGTGTGAGACTTGGTTTAAAGATAAAAAAAGGGCTAGGGATGTACTCAGTAGTAAAAGCCCTAAGTTTCATCCCCAACACTGAAGAAGAAGGAAGGAAGGAAGGAAGGAAGGAAGGAAGGAAGGAAGGAAGGAAGG
>NW_004955408.1:26577690-26603731 GCF_000276665.1 Chinchilla lanigera | reverse complement strand
GGAAGGAGGGAGGGAAGGAGGGAAGGAAGGAAGGAAGGAAGGAAGGGAAAGAAATACAGTAGTGGAGCCTTTACAAGCTCATGAGGTTATGAATGGATTAAAGCTGCATCTTGCAGTAGGGCACTTATCCTAAGAATGGCTTTGTTAATGTCTGGGCCCCTCTTGCCTGCTTCCTTGCCTTTCCATGTTAGAGGAAGATCTGGGGCTCAAAGTGTGCAGAAAGCCAGTCTCCAGATACAGCTCTGCTGGAGTTTGTTTCCAATCTGTCAGCACAGGCTCTGCTGCAGTGCGTGAATCCCCGTTGTGGGAGGAGTCTCCTGCTTCTAATATGGAGAGAAAGAGGTGGCAAGAGCTGGGCACTGCAGTAGCAGCACAAGGCCTGGAGTCTGGTGCTTTCTTCATCACCATGGCAACCAGTGTAGGCTGGAGTGGGCAGCAACTGAGAATCCACAGGAGGAACCTAACTAGGGAGAGGGGCATCCAAAGCTGCTGCCCTAAAGTGCCAACCCTGTCCTCCCACCGCTGCTTCCACCCAGCACAAAAAAGGGGCAGTTTTTAAGTGGACAGATAATAACAGCAGCAACCAGGACTGTGATAATAAGAGGCGCCATTCATCCAGTACTGGCTGCCACAAGACACAGCTCTCACGGCTCTCATGACCAGATTTTAGACCTCAACGTCCAAACATTATGGATCTCTGTTCTCCATATGGAATTTAAAGAAAAACACATTAAAATATATAGTAAACATAAGCAAAACCAAGGATTCCAGTTTCCTCACTTTATGGATGATAGCATCCCTGCAAAATTGCCTCAGGCTGGCAGAGATGAATGTGATCAGGAGGGTGGAATATCCTCAGTCACGGGTGTGTGTGTGTGTGTGTGTGTGTGTGTGTGTGTTGCTATTGGATTCCAGATATAAAATTACATTTGATAATTGAGTTCTACTTTCTTCTTCCCCACCATCCCCGTTCTCCCTACTCTCTCCTTTAACCCACCCTCCTCCGCACTTACTCTCTACAATAATAGCCCTTAGGGGTGGTTGCTGATCTGACGTAAGTAGGACGCTTATGAGACAAAGGCTAATCCTATTCTTTCCAATTTCAAATTTCAAGTTTGCTCTTTGTTAATTTCAATTTTTTGAGTGGTGAAGAAGAAATCACTGACGACTGTGGCCACAGACTGACCACTGCCCTCAAAAGGATGCTTTCCTACAAATCTAGGTTCAAGCATTCGAAGTTGGTTCTTCCAGGCTGTACTGCACAGGATCACATCTGCTCAAGAACAGCTGTTCAGGCTGTGGCGGAAATCAAAGCCGTGCATTCCAGAGCTCCAGTGCTCCAAAAATGGCACATGCTTTATCTCTTTCATAAATATATATAAAATCAGGAATACAGACTCTCTGCAGAAATCTATTTGGATGCTTCTGATAGCCCAGTGCAAAATTGAAATGTTCAATGCTGTTTTAAAATTCACAAGGACATATTAGTGACAAAGCCGCTCCTCCATTCCTCTGGATTTGGGAACTATTTTTGTGAAATCACAGAGACCATACATAGAATTAAAGAATGAGATGCTCGAGGAGGCCTGGCTTTCTGTATAAAATGTGTTATTCGATGATAGTTCTATAGAAAAAAGTAAAATCTTTTCTTAGGTCAAAGAATATCATGTATATATATATACATCTATATATATCCATATATATGAATATATATTTCATATGTATGGACATATTTTCATACATATGGCTATATATAAAATCATGTATATATATATCCATTAATATATGATACATGTATAGGTCTTTTTCATCAGTCTACATACCAGCCTACATCCTTTCACTTAGCTAGCTAGACATCCTCTCTTAGACCCATGTGATTTTGGTTAGTTGGATCATTTCTTAGTTCCCTAATAATTTGTAAGATGACATAACTAGAGCAGAGAATAGCCATCACATTACTGTTAAAGATATCTTTGTCAAATCAAATGAAGGATAAATTATTTTTAGGTAAGTTTGTAAATAATATGTAACCTTTTGGCATAACTTCTTGTTGATTTCTTAATGCCGAGGAAAAATAAAATTTTAATACATTTCTCCTGTTTAGATTATAAATTTGCATAAGGCATGGGGGGAAACAATACCTGCAATCTGTGCATCTGATTTCAAATGCCAGTTTCATAGATTCATTAGTCTCTCTAATCTTGTCATCTCATATTGAGCATAATTACAGTGCCTATCTCATTGGGTTGTGGGTAAGGTTGAAAAAGAGATGGACATCAGTAACACAATGCCTGGTACCTGGGAAATACTCCATGAGTAGTGGTAGTTTCTACAATTCTTACTCCCAGAGATGTTTGTTTCTGGAAATCCTAGGTTTACACTACTACAGAAAAGCATTCTCCTTTTTTCTTGTTTCCTATCCTGAATTGATGACTATTTCGCTGGTGGTTGAATTAGAGAGAAAGGATATACAACGAAAGCTTGTACATCCTCGAAGTGAATAGAAATGACATTTCAACTACTTTGCCCCTGCTCCTGAAAACGTATACCAAATTATTTACCACCGGACCTCAAACATGGTCTTAAGGAAAGCCTGTGTAGCAGATAAGATCTATAGAGATAGATTTGAGCCACTTGGCTTTAACAAAACCTACGGACATCCATCTGATCTCCTTACCAGGAGCCTACTAACCAATTCCATGACTTTAAGCAAATCTCTTAGCTGATGGTTAAGGATGTGGCCTCATTTTAGGATTCACAACCAAACTCACATTCTCTTGCTTCATCATCTTCTCCCTATACCTTCAAATATGACACTTGGACCCATATTAGATTTAGGAATACATTTTAAGAACAAAACTTTAAAAAGAAATCTTGATTCTTGCTAATCCAGTGGCAGTAAGGTGGCAGGGGGTCAATCGGGATTGGATACATGGGAATGAGAATCTAAGCTTCACTGTGTCTCAGCTGTGCACCCTTGGACATGTCTCCTACTGTCTCCATGGGCAATTCTGTATCCCGTTCAATACTTTATGGGAGCTTAACCTGGTTGATGCATGTAAGTGCCTAGGCGGTAGCAGGTGCACAGCAATGCCTAGTTCCCGCTTCCAGAATCAAATCTTTAGTCACTGCACAGTTAGGAGTGCTGAGGGTCATCTCATAGTTGAGGCTATTTCACTTTCTCACCCTATTCCCACTCTTCCCCTGAAGGTCACTGGAATCAAACCTTTCCCCAACAGTTCAACACATGAATGGCCATTTGCTGCTCAGATAAGAGAAGTAAACTATGCCTCTTTTCCTCCAAATATAAAGGTTTCAGATCTCCACTAGATCCCACCAAAAGTCATTCATGCTGCTCAGAAACGTTATCACTACCATTCTATGTTCTCTTCCTGGATAATTTATTTCATAACGTTCAAATACCCTATTGTCTTTAGTAGGTTTGTGGAGTCATTCCCATGTCTGTCTGCTCCTTCTCTCTTTTGGTGTTGCAAGGCAGTTTTAGAAGAGTTGAAAATAATCTCTGTAAAATGGTGACATTTGCTTGATCACATTGACATTTTTTGTGGTATCAAAGCTCTGCTTCCTGAAATAGATCTCCAACGAAAAGGATAAAGAAAGCTCAAGCTTAGCTGCTGGCGTTCAAATTCTCTGATTCACCACCCTCCGCCCCCATCTACCCACGAGCAGCTTTTCACTGACAATCCGATTATATGCAATATAAAACACTGGTGGTTTGCACGCATTCTGGATTTGGAGGCTGCTGTTCATTTTTAACTTGCTTGAGACAGACTACTTTTCCGACTCTGGTCACCATGCTGAAAAGACACTTTTTCCAGATGGCCAACAGTGACACCCAATTTTCTAGAGAAAGATTAGAACTGCAAATATCCTGGGAAGACTCAAGGCATATGAAAACAAAATGTTCTCTAATAAGAGACTAAATTGGTACTTCTAAATAAGGGTTCTGAATTGTTAAGAGTTCAGTCAAAACCAGGGGGTCCTATCCTGAGAGCATAGAGGAAGGCGGTGCTGAGGGAAGTTTGCAAAGGAAAATTTTGAACAAATGATACAAATCATTGGAAAGGTAGTATATCATGGAATGGCAGATTTAAAGCCCATGTTGCTTGTCTGCATTGGTATTTGTGGCTTTTGTGAAAAATGAAGGCTGGCCCAAGTCAGTTAATAGCATAACTAAAATAGCTTTGCAAAAGGATGGTTCATTCTCTTTTTCTCTTCTGAGGCAGGAAGAGGGGGAAGAATTTCAGGAACTGAACTGGAAATGGGATAGCTTCTAACAGAGGTTAGAAGTTAGAAGCTCGGTAAAATAGGTGTGGATACTGGAAACAGCTTTGGATACGACTGAACAAGGAGCCAAGCAAAGCATCCTACAGAACCTAACAGAACACATGTACGGGTGATGAAAAACAAAGTGGGCTTTCCAAGGTTTCTTGAAATCATTACATATACTAAAATGTTAAAGCAGGATGTTCCATGTAATCCTGCATTATCTATAAATGGAGCCTGTATTCTAAGAAATTTTAAATAGGTTTCTTCACAGTATTAAACTTCTCAAACTTCATGCTTAGTAGGCTAAGCACTGTTTTAGCTTAAGCAGCACACGTCATATTTCATGATAGAACTTTTCTATTTCTGTCATTTGAAAAAGAAACTCAAGGAAACATTTATTCAGTTTTAGATGAAATGAATAAGCTGAATAAATGAATAGGTAGTTTTTCTAAAATCTATTAGTATTCTAGTCTAATACTAGGTGTTTTTTTTTTCTGGAAAGGATTATCCTAGTCTCTGAAGATCACAACCTGAGAAATAAATATTAGTTTCTTCTTATTATTGTCATTACATATTTTAGGAAGAAAATTATTCCTTAAATATTAACTCATTTCATTGGCACTTTCAACTACTCCTTAATTTTTAAAATCTGGTTTATGACTTTTTGTGATTTCAAGAGTGTCTCTCAAACTCAAAATTTCTCATTTTCTTTGTGAACTGGGTGTGGACGCAAACCCATTACCAAAAGAGGTTATGAACCAACTTGAGAACCTGTCTCATTGGGTGGGTGTTGGTGAGTAACCAGGAAGGCAATGCAGCCCAACCATCCTCTCCATAGGCACACAGCATTCTGTGATTCGGAACTGGTGCTATTGCATTTCCATATTTCATCAAGATAGGGATGTCATATCATTTATAGGTGATGTATCATTTCCCTAAAATAAATATTTCCCAAAATAAAGAAACTAAATATACTCATGTCCTGTTTGTCTTTTTTTCCTCTTAAAACACTGGAATCATTCCAGGATGCCTAGCGATACTGTGGAGGCAGCAACTGAACGCTGGCCCTGTCTCCCATGTTGCTGGGGCCTTTCAGGGCTGAGCCTTTTGCTGAACTTTGAACATATGTTTTTGGATTTTTGCCAGCCAAGAGAAAGGAGAAGGCCCAGTGAACTAGAGCTCTTGCAGATCCCAAGCACTGCTGGTCTAGCCATTCCTTCCCCTCAAGATCTCAAGTGGTTGGAAAAATTGCATGTTAGGAAAGCAGATTTAGAAGAAAGATCTCATAGTCCATTTGTCTCAGGACAAGAACTTCTAATCTTGAGAATATTATACATCTGGCAAGAAAGAGCAGATACTATAATATAAATTTGACAAAGCAAGAATTTCTCAGACATTGTATCTTCTTGTAATCGATCCTTAGAAGTTTGCAAATGCAGCTTAATATATAAACACACTATAGTACTCGATGGTCCATATGGTTCACAGACCAAATCAAAGATAATACTTTCAAGTCACAAACTACAGGGATTAATATCCCAGGGGATGATATCCTATGACATTAGGGTCTACGGAGGAACTGGGAGTTCAGAGTCACAGGGGCTTGTTTTCCAACTTGGGGTGTGTGTCAGTGGCAGAGCACATGATTAGCACGCATGAGGCCCTGGTTTCAATCTCTAGCATAAAAGAAAAAGGAAGAAAGAAAAAAGAGACACTTGTTTTTAAATCTTTTGGTGGGGGCTGGCACAGAACAAGGCTCTTCTTTGACAAACATCCTAGGCTTTCATCTTTAAATAAACATTTGCTCTTTGACTTGTTTTGGACATTTGGCCTTAAGCAGGGCCGATGTCCTCCACACACAATGAAGGCCACAAATAAAAAGGACTCTGAGGGGCAGCATGTGAACCAACAGCATAGGCCAAATACACCACAACCTGCTGATACTCGCAGGCCTATGTAAGAAAAGGCTACTCACCACAAGCTCTGCACTGAACATTTTTTCCTTTTGGTTTGCTCTGCCTTGGCTCAATCAACAGTGATTCCTAATATTTTTTAAATGCTACCTTCCTAATCATGGAAGTATAATCAGCTTATGTTGAAAAGAAATAAGATTATTAAAAGAACTCTGAGTTAAAAGTTTTATTCATTCAACATCTCACATTACAAATATTTAAAAATTATATGCATACTGGTATAAATAGTCATTTGCAAACTATTTAATAACATTAATTTTCCACTAGCACTTCAACAAATGAACTCTTTTAAAAAAGGAACTGTGTTATATAACTTAAGAGTAGAACATACAAAAATAGGAACTTAACGTGAAAATGACTTTAATAAAAAAATGAATTACCCTTATTTAAAATGCTATAATAAATACTACAACCTCCCCATACACAGTAAAAACTATATGGAAATTCAGCCAAGTAGTACAATTAACTGACATACTTAAATAACTTTTCCTTCTGATAATATGAGCAATACACTGGAAAAAAATTAGGGATTAGTAAAAACTAGACACCCACTTGCTAAAAGTTTCACTTCCAAAAAATATAACAAAAATCTGATGAAAATTATAAAAACTAATTATACTTTAAATTTTAAAAATATAAAAAATAAAACAGTTGAATACAATATTGTCCCAATTCTTACAATGCTATCAATCACAGTAGCTTTAAAATAAGATAATAAAATAAAGCAAATGACCAAAACCTCTTTTATTCCATTTTTTAAAAATAATCTCAAATTTACATTAGTAGAAAGATTGATTTCTGATTCTTTTCTTTAGAAACACCAGCAAGAAAGAGGATTACTCTTTAACAGTAGAAAATGACATTTTTAAATGTCTGCAATTAAAAACAAAGAATTACACTGCAAAGATCTTTCGCAAGTTTGAAATAAGTATTGCACATAACTTGAAGTTAACTTGCCACAATTCATCACATTCAAGTTTTAAATCACCTTTTAACAGAAGATTCAACTCTTCAAAACAAAAGGGGTGAATTATCAAGTCTTTCCAACAGCACTCTCATAAAATGCTAAATTCATTCACTGCAAATTTTATTTTGCATTCTGCAGAGGTCTGTGTATGGAGAAGTATATATATTATACCAAAGCGTGGGGCAAGAAGGGGGGAAGGAGAGGGTTTCTTTACATAGAAAATAATCAGAAACACTTTATTTTACATTGCAAAAATAACCATGTAATTACTCTGTAACTACATTGTAAGTACATGGCTGGTGCCATGCTAGTGCGCTAGAACTACATGCTTGGTAAATTGAAGTGATACCCTAAAATCTGTAAACTAATTACATGTTAATTATGTTTGAGTTACATGGTAACTCCCAACTACAATCCCATGTAATCTGAAGGACTTGTAATCAATAAAGTTCAGAGTAATAGATAATCATTGTGTATGCCCTGTAAATTGAAGTATAACCAAATAATCTGTAAACACGCTTGTCACACAATCACAAGTAAATATTAGTAGAATAACAATTTCTTACATTAGTCATGCATACTAACATTACACACCTGTCCCACGGCAGGCTATTTTTTTTTTCTTATATATAATTTAAAAGAGCAGACATCTCTGAATCAAACACTTAACATCAATTTATTAAGATTAAAAATGGCTAAACATTCACCAAAAATGTCTGCATTTTATGAATAATTTTAAAAACTTAGTAAGAAGCTGTAGACAATTTTGTTATTTTAAATTTCTACCCTATTTTATGCATTTAATTTTTTTTTAGGAACTACAGTGTTATCTGTCATTTTCATGCGAATTTTTTTCATTAATTTGTGACATCATATAGACTATTTCTTAAATTATAGGTACACCAATAGCTGGTGCTGGGGAAGGATGTTTAAGCAACATGCTTTCTCTTCTCTGCAGACTCTAAAATAGCATTGCCAGTGCACAACATTCATAATTTAAAATGTATGCAGAGCACTGAAATGTATAAAAAGCAGAATATAAGAAAATAAAATTTATTAAAATTATTTATATTAAAAAATGAAGTATATGAAGATCTCTCAGTAATAAAAGTACAAAAAGCTACTCTTTGCAATATGAAAAATTGAGGTATTGCATAAAGAGATATCCCGTCAGTGAAAAGTGTGCCTAAAAATGTTCACTGTTGGAAAAACAAGATATACAAAAGTAGTGCATAACAAATATACATTATGTGCATGACAAAATAAGTTAGCTACAAAAACACTGTACCGAAATTCAGCAGGTCATGTACAAAGGGAAAAATTATTATTCAAAGCTAGTTCTCAAACAGTGTTATTTCTTGTTAACTCATCACACCTGTTTACTGAGTAGGAACAGCACAATAGCACACCCCAAGCCACCTACAAGCATTTAAAAGAATAAAAATAGGCAAATGAACATTCCAATTAGAATCATGTAGTTCAGGAGAAAAGAAAAAAAGTCCCTGACCAGCTACATGAGAGCACCCTCCATTCGCATGACTGCTTCACTGTTTGCAGGGAATTCTTTAAAAGCAGCTCCCTCTCTGTGTTGGACTCTTAGACAGCAAATGTCTCCATTTTGACCTTTGGAACTTAACAGGTATAGTTCATTAAAGCCTGTATTAAAAACAAAGGACTGCTTTTCCTAAAGATAATCAGTAGGGGTCATCAACCAGGTGGTTCCACAGCAGTGCTGGGGCAAGTCTTTGGTTTTGAAGGATCCAAGATGGTACTGTTAGGTAGCACAACTAGCAAGATTGCCATTAGGTCAGTTTTTCTGTTTGTTTGTTTGTTTGAAAAGATTTTACACACAGGTCATAATCCTTTGAATGACGGATAGGGCATTAATAAAAGAATGTCAATCAAAAAAATAAAAGTTACTTCCATGACTAGAGCTTCAAGAGACTATTTTAAATTTACTCCTGAAGCATACTGTTCAACACATAAGAATGCCTTTCAAAGCTAGAATTTTATTTATAATAAAGCATGCATTACTTGATGAAGTTGGCACTTCAAACACTGACTATGTCCCATGCTAAGTTCTGAAACTGTAATGTTATTTTATTTTATAGGAAGAGTAAGATAAACATACGTACCTTTGCACAGATTTACAGTTACTTATTTCAACAGTGCAAAACACTTTGCAACTACTTAACTTTTTTTAAACTTTTTTCCCCATTTTCTATGTTACAACTAAATTACAGGATATCCAAAGTAATTTTAAATCTAAAAGTAAGCCAATCAGCAGCCAATCTGTATATTGTTTTTGTCTTGTGGTTTTGGCTACAAGTGTACTGTAACATAAAAATCAAAAATGATATCCTTGAGGTATCTCTAGATCAGTTAACGTCAAAATGGAGAGCAAAGGCTGACTGACACCTGATGAGTGTTAGTAAATTAGGGTATAGAATTTATATGCATCATGAAAAATAAGACTTACAAATTTGTTCTCTAGGAGAGGAAATGCTAGTATCCCACCAGTTGTCGTTAATTCTAGCTTTGGTAGGTTTCTTGGGGCTGTGACAGATAAGTCAGTTAAATAAATAAGTGCACTCCCCTCAGTAGTAATTTTACCTAATTCTTACATTCTCAATTTCAAAAAGTGTTTCAAAGAAAACAAACCTAGCTCTGCCTACTGTACTATTTTTTCTGATGTCATTAATAACTTTGAGGCATGGTGAAATTGACTTCAGCCCCCAAACCCTTAAAATGAATATAATGCTGCTCAATCTTGCTCATGCATTTGTTTGCTTTGACATGCTCTTTCCTGTTAATAATTATTAACTTCCTCCATTGCTGTTAAAAGACTAAAAAGGGGATGGAAAAAAGAGACCAAAAAAAAAAGAAGAAAGAAAGAAAGAAAGGAAAAAGGCAAAAGCACTTCCCTGGGGGGAAAACTGTCAGGATAGACCGATAGTGTTATTGTTGCACGGTTATTTTAATAAAAGTATTCTTATATGTTATATTATTAACAATAATTTAATTAAAAACCCAAAATACTCTATTGTTTCATTTCTCTGTTAATATTTCTCTCTCCTCTAAGAAATTCTGCAGGAAGTTTGGATCCTCTTGGTCTCCAGCAACACAAGAGAATAAAACTTCCATACAACATGATGGTAATATGAAAAAGGAGTTCATACGTATTATTTGCAGTGACACAAGAATCTACAAAACACCTATATTATAGGTCATTCTTTTCATTATACTATTGAGTAACACACTGCTACAAAAGGACATGCCAGCGTGAAGAGATCGAGGAAGGGGTTAGAATTAACAGAAGAGTGCACTTATTCTGAGGCCTGAAAATGAGCACTGTAGTTAGGTATCCTTTAGTTCCAGCGGAATGAAATATGCCGAGGGCGGTCACCACCTTCCTTCACCAGGGGCTTGTGGAATTCCCTGCCAGCACGAGAATGGATAGCAGCCCAGCAATATTCACAGTAATACTGCAGACAGGTAACATTAGCACAGAAAAATGGGGCAAATTTTCCCCCACAACGGGCCCCTTGACATTCATCACACAGCTGATCATCCAAGACATATGGCTTAACTTCCACCTGTAATCAAAAAATAAGAGAGTTTACACTTTACAGGGACTGGACAGGGCAACTCTCACCATATGCACAGTGTACTTCCATCCACTATCTGAAAGAATCCGTGCCAAGAAACCCAAAGGGGAAGTGCCAGTGACTCATTTACGGAAAATGAAGAAGTACATCTTTCAAGAACTTCTTATCGGGCTTTTCTATTCACCACTTCACATTTTATTTTTAAACATACACTTTCCAAAGGGGAAAAAGGATTTCATCTGAAATCATAATGTGAAGCCAATTGTTTGTAACACTGTGAGATTAAACCCACAGGAGAGTTCCCACAGACAGAAACCCTCACTTTAATTGGTGCATGTGGATTTTTCTCATATGTGGAATTATAATTTATACAAAATCAACTAAGAGCTTTCAAGTTCCACAAAATAGTATATCAAGATGCCAACTCATGGGAAGATGATTGACTTCTGCATCACAAGCTTCTGAGTTGTCACAAAGTCTGGTTTCAGGGTCTCTAGTTATAGAGTGCACACCTCAGGTTAAAATCATAACCTGGGATTCTGGGAAAACAAGATTTAACCATGGTACTCACAGTCTAAAACCTAGTTTTGTTCTTTGTCAGTAAGAATGGTTTACTTGAGTCTAAAAGTCAAAGGTGACTTTATTAAACTGGGCTTGGGCCAGTGTTCAATAGGCCAACCTGTCATTTGAGCCTCTTAAGCATTAAAAATAACCTGGTTATTAACTCACCAGCTAGAAAAGAGTTGGTTATTTTTAAGTCTTGGAGAGGCTCCTGCTGAAACTCCCTTGCACCAAGCTGTCATTATTACTCAACCCATCCAGTTCTGACAAAGAATCCTGATAAAGATGAGCCATGAACCAAAGGACAAGAGTGGCATGGAAGACCAGGAAGAGCAGACATACTGACACCATCAGGCTTCAGGTTCCCAGGCTGCTCCATAATATCTACAGTGAGTGCACTCAACCCTAGGACTTCATGGTAGAGGACACAAATTAAGCCTTAATCTTTAATTATGGACCCCACAACTCTGAAGTTTATGTTGGAATGCAGCAGTGAGATGCAGGTACTTTTTAGCACGAAGAAAACTAATTAGGCATGTCAATGTATACTTCATCTAATCTCACCTCTTTTCCCTATGTTTATAATACATACTTGTTTAATGTAGTCAAAATATTGTAGGATGACCGCTATTAAAGTTTTTAATTTTACTGAAATATATTTAACATGAAACATAAACAGTGAGTATAAGCTACAACTCACTTGAAAGTTTGTACATCTCAGATGGAGAACAGAACACTAAAGTCAATCAATAAACTTTGAGCATGATGCATTGGAGTGTTACACATCAATGTCAGTGCTAATGAAACTGTCAGTCTGTCACAAAATAAAGAGCTTATACCAGAATATAAATCAACGTATTGCTTTCTTCCTCAAGGTCTCCCTATGAAAAATAATTGTCAGTTGAACAAAACACTATGCTTAGTAATGTAGCTGACATATATTCTGGTATACATTTCCTATCTCACTCTAAACTAGTAACAGTTTGTGGACGGGCATTTGGTTCACATGCCACACTTTGAGTAGTCCTGGTATAAAACATGATTCTATGTACCAGAACATAAGCTCATAAGGTCAGGGATGCTTATCATACATAGGCACTAAAACACTTACTGAATGTATGGAACACAAAGATAAGAAATAAATATGTGAATAAAAAAAAACACATAATATGGAGTTCTAGACGAAATACACTAGAAAAAAGAAAAAGTCTGAGGTTTTTCCCCAGTTTTGTGATTCAGAGATAAACCCAATAAAGAGAAATTTTAAAAATGCTAAACACAATGCTAAGTATTACTACCTAATTTTAGATGGAAAAACAGGCTACAAATGCAAAGATAGTTTATTTTACTTAATCTGTTTAAATGAAAGTTTTCTAAGAGAGGTAGTCCTAGAAGTGAGTCAATAATTGATGGTTTCACACTATATAGTGTATTGAAAAATAATGTTTACTATGGTATTAATGATTGTTCCAGGATAACACAACAACAGCAACAGCACCAGGAAGATGTCAAGTGTGTTCATGTTTGTATCCCTAATATACTGAGTACACAGGATTCAGCAAATCTTTATCAACAAACTGAATGAATGAATGAATGAATGAGATAATTTAGGAAAGATTAACTCAGGTAAATTTACTATAGTGTTCTGTACTCTAAAAACTAAAAGAGAAGAAATTCACAGGAAATTCTTAGAACACACATCTAATTGACTTTATAGATGTAACTGTGAACTGTCAATTTACTGTCTATCATATAGTACCCCCATTCTAACCTCAACAATGACATATTTAGAAGACCATTCTAGAACTTTCAAGAACATAGTCTAGAACTTACCCGTTTATCTATCTCTCCATGCTGCAGCTGAACAAAGCGGGCACTGATAGCAGCTATGTAACTCTGTTGATTAGAGAATGCGACTCGCCCGGCTCCTTTTGGGTATTTTAGCTCAGGGTCTGTATCAATGCCAGCATAGCACACACCTCCATACAGCCGATCCATTATCATGGCAAGCTCCACTAAATAAAAAATGAGCAAAGGGGACATTCGAAATCAGAAAAATTCATCTCACTCACCAATGTTTTCATCAAAAGTGGTTCATTTGTCCTTTGAGTTCACATCACAATAACAACTATTAAAAATCAAACCCATTGCTACAACCAATTGCCCAATGGGTTAATCATTAATTTTTATGAGGAGGACTCTGCTAGCTGTTTTATAATATATTCTCTTAGTTTTCACAATAAACCTATGAAGTAGGTAGCAATTTCTTGAGGAAACTGAGGCAAAGAGAGGATGATCGATTTGTTCAAAGTCAAAGATCTTTAAGTGATAGTGCTGGGCTTGGTGCCTACACCTATCTGCTCTATACCACTTACTGCCATATATTTATTAGTTAATAAGATATTACTTACTATAAATACTTAATTGAACACCATAAAAATACCTAGTAGATTACATTTAGGGGCCTTCTAACCTGTCTTCAAAACACCTGTTACTTCTCCCTATAGTACAGCTATTCACCTATTTTTCAGTAAAATAATGAATCCATTTTCTCCATGAAATAGTATAGTTTTAAAATAGCACTTGCATTCATTTTTATGTCTCTTACCTCATTTATACCGTTAAATCTCAAATTACTTGAAGTTAAGGAGATAATTTATTCTACAATTATTACTCTAAAAAATGAAGCACTGCTGAAAACCCTATTATATTTTAGAGCTCAGTAAACAGATGCTGAGCAGCAGAGGACAAGGGTAACACTGACCACCTCAATACACAAAGTATCCCCACAGGGCTTTCTTCCCCAGACAATGACCACAGTCATAGTGATTAGCACAAGGCATTACACTAAGCACTTTGCATTGGCTATGTCACTTAACCCTCAAAACAACCATCTGAAGTACAGTTTTCATTCCACTTGACAAATGAGGAAATTGAGAATTGGAGAAATTATATAATTTGTCCAAGGTCATTCAACTATTAACTGGAAATAGCATATTCAAACCGAGACACTTTGATCTAAGAACTCTCAGTATTAGACATTAACTCAAATGCTCCTGCAGAATTTATCTTGAAGATCTTTACATTTCTTATGTTCAAGGAAGAGAGATATTATTTTGTGTTTAATCATACCAGCTCGTAATGGTCGAGGAACTCCACCAACAAATATAGTTTTTCGTGGGTCAAGTGGCTGGGAACCATCCATCACAAAATCACTGTCACTGAGGTTCCAGGGCCGAATCTGTACCTAGTGAGTGTGGAAACCAGAACGCCGTATTATTTTTAAAAGTTTAAAATTACTGCAATCAATAAAGCTATAAAACTAAAAGACTTAAAACTAGTCTATCCCAAGCCCTTTATTTCATCTTTTAGAGTAATGTGAACTAAGTTAGAATGTTAAACTTGTCTGTTGTAAACCAAATCCCTTAAAAGGTCCTTAATTACCTGTAAGTTAATTAGTCATTTTCTACCTTTCCGGGACCTCCAGTCTACCCAATTTTATATATATATATATATATATATAATATAATATATATATTAAATTTAGCAAAGTACTATATACAGGGTTATCTTTTATGTCTAATCAGCATATGTCTAGGAAATTAGTATTCTCCTGAATACTAATATACTAATTATTTCAGAAGCATTTGAAAAGAAAAATATTGCTGATACTTGCCAAAAACTTTGTGATAAACCCTTCAGTGTGACTATTAGTTCAAGTAACAATTATATATTAATTTAAAATCAACTGCATTTGTTAACTGTTACAAATACCCAGACCAAGGCAAGAGTTGACAGCAACATCTTCCCAACTACACACACCAACCTAGGCACCACTCATATACTTATAGGAAGCGCCAAGGAATGCAGACAACAGAAAGAGTCCAGGCCATAGGAACACTTAAAAGAATGTTCGGACCTAGACCACTGAAGACACAAATAGAAGTTGCACAAATTATTGCTTGAGCTGGACCCACAGACAACATTGTGCACTGTCCCCTTCAGTAGAGCTGGCTGACTGGTAATAAATTGTTGATTTGCTAGATTCATCAAAATAGACCAGTTGTTACTCCTTCTAATAACCAAAGTTTATGCTAGAGAAAACACTTAAAAGGGGAAAAACTAGTACGCAATGTATGTGTATGTGTATATACACAATCCATTCTACTTTGGGAGAGAACCAAACACAAAAGTTAAAGAACGTATGAGGCAAAAGTTGATCAAAGAGAAGAAGGAGACAGAAGCCAGAGAAGATACTTATGATCTGAATTCTATTATTCAGAGAAAATTCAGCAACTTATAAAATCCATTCTCAAATGAAGTGCTATTTTTTTAATTTTTATTGTTACCACAATATGTTTGCAGTACACAATGATTACTTTCATTGTGGGGAATTGGTACATGCACATAATACATCTGTCTTTAAATAGTAAAGATTTACCAGTATTTCAACTAACTGAAAATTCAAGGTCAAATATTTTCTATTATCTACAGAATGTCAATATTCGGACTTACTGGCTTATCCTTGATGGTGGGACTTGATACACATAGGTAGAGTTTCCCGTCTTCTTCAATACATGCATCAATGAGAGCCTGAACAGAGCTTTCATCTTGAAACAGCAGGAATGCATAGCCTGACAAAACAGAAAAAAAAAGACATATGTTTTCTTACCTTTTTGGTAATTATTTAGGGGATACAAAAAATAAATAAAATTAAAGAAAAAAAAGAAATAGAAAAATATCAAAAAAATTAAAAGAATATTCGAAGTCTGATATTATCAACATACAGTTCATTTTGATAATATCCTAAAATATCTTTTAGAGTAAAATTAAATTTAAATTAAAAGCATATTAATAAAAAAATTAGAAATGATATAGAGCTTCACTAAACAAGATGGTAGGAATTCAACAATGGTTGTCATCTTGCATACTGTTGCCTTCAAATTAGTTGTTCAGATTATTAGACATAAGCATGCAAAATTGGTAGAGAAAAAAAATTTAGGCATTAACCCTTCCTTTCAATAAACCAACAGACATCAGCAGTACAATTATCCCAGCTATTCTCATGGGTTTTTTAAATTACTTTTTATTCTCTTTAACTGCTTAACCAACCTTGCATTCTTACATCTGGTAATCTGAGCAACTTCATTGTCTTTGTTGTTATTTTGTTATTTTTTCTCTTTAAAATAAAAAAGTATATTAAATAGAAAATTTAAAGATACATTTAGAAAACTGAAATTAACAAAAATTTTTGCAGTGAAGGTAAACCTTTATGAAAGGGTTAAACAATAAACAATGTAAGGATTAAAATGTACATCTGTTTTAAATCATGAGAATTACCTTTAGGAGGAAAATAGGATTTGCTCTCTGCTTTATGAGGCCAGTCCACAATCAAAGGGCCAAAGCGACGAAAACTAGCTGTGATCTCATCTAATGGAATGACAAAAAAGTAGATTTAAATATTGTTATGCTCATTTCTTGGAAGTAGTAGTCTTTAAAAAAAGTTTCAAATCTACTCTCTCCAAGAACGGTACAAAGCAGTCTTGTACCCCCTTCAGCTAGATTCACCATTTCTTAATATTTGGCAGGCTTGCCATCACTCTCTACCTTTCCCCTTCCAGCCTCTATCTGTGTGAATGCAAAAATTTACCTAGCCATCCATCCATCCATCCATCCACCCCTCTACCACCCATCCTTTTTGGACATGATGCCCTATAATCCCAAAACAGTGCTGTTTGCTATTTGCTCAAAGCAAGGTTAATTTTATTCCCCTATGTACAACCCTCACAATCACCAAATCAACTTGGATACAACACTACAACTCAAATCATAGACTCTATTTAAATATCAACTTATCCAAACAGTATCTCTTTTTTTCTTTCTAATCCAGAGTCCTATCCAGAACACATGTTGCACTGAGTTGCCAAATCCCTGAAGCACTGGTCCTTTTCAATTTGAAGAGCTCCTCATTCTTTCCTGGTTCACCCTGCTATTGTCTGAATGTGCACACCTCCCTGCCAAATTCAAATTTTGAAAACTAATCCTCAATGCGAGGTTATCTGGAGTGGGGTCTCACACAGGTGAGTGGGTCATTAGGACAGAGTACTCATCAATGGGATTAGGACCCTCATAAAAGTCTCCAGAGAGATCACCTTGTCCCTCTGTCAAGTGAGGATATAGTGAGAAGATGCCCAGTGCTAAGAAAGCAGGCCCTTACCAGACACTGAAATGGCTAGTGCCCTGAGCCTGAACTTTTAAGCCTGAAGAAATTTCCACTCATAAGTACCAGTCCATGGTAGTTTGTTTTAGATGCCCAAACTGACTTAATGACTCTAACCAGGGTCTATAGTCTTTCCTCATGACTAGATTCATACTATGTATGCCAAACATAAATATCACCACATCGATGCTATGGTGCCCTGTCTTACTATGGGACATGTTCATCTGATCACCTGGCCAACTTGTACCTGCCTATTTTTTCTTCCCTAGAATGTGAAACAATAAATCTGTTCTTCTGTACTTGTTTCTATAGTATAGTTTAGCTTATGTGACACTGATAAATAGGAAAATCAGGATATGGAAGTTGTACTGGTTAATTAGTGATTTTGAAGTGACTAGTGACAAGGTCAGCTAGTGTAATAAGATTAAAATTATAATCATCAGGAAAGAAAAAGCCCCCACCTTGTGGGCTGTACATGAAGGAACACTCCCAGTTCTATTAGAAGAAAATTTAAAATCCACAAGAAAGGCATAACTTCAATCTTATAGGCTCAGAGCAGTTTTCACATCCTCAAGTGCTCAGAGATTTGTTTTAATCTGTGTTTTCTTCATGCTTACAAGCCAACACTTCTGCTCTATCAGTTTTGGATATTTTTAGTATTTCTGTAGGCAACCCCAAGCATTCTGAACTCCTTGCTTGAATTATCCAAGTTGTGTCCAGAATACTAATTCTCTCTTTATTTATGTTTCAGGTACAAACTGAGGTTTAAATGATCTGCTTCTAATGCTATTTCCCTCAAAACTTCTGTAATTTTTAGTGTACAACCCTACAGAATACAATATTCTTCAAGCTGTGCTCTCTGATAGAAGGGTGGAGACTGATTCAGATGAAACTGAAATTTCTTCATCAAGACATTTTATTGTAGGGGGAAAAAAAAACACCCCTGTGTTTATTTTAATCTTTGGCTGCCTGCAGCCATTTTTTTCCTCATCCTTCCATAAGATTATCTTAAGCAAAATGAAGTGGCTTGATAAGAATTTACGAATTTTAGGAAAATGACTCTAGTCTCATAACATCAATTAGCATATTTCTATGTCGTAAGAAACTAAAACAAAAATTAGGATGAAAAAATTCAAGATGTATGATGGTATGTGATCTACTTTGATTTTATTGGTCTTTCAGACCCACAGGTTAACTGCATATTCCTGGATAACTTATTCCTCTTAATCTTCATATGGCCAGTTCCCCACTCAAGTCTCAGATCAAATACCACTTCTTCAAAGAAACTTTCCTTAACTACCTGACCTGCATTGTTCAATCACATCTTCTTGGTTTTGCTTCAATATCTACCCTGATATTTTCTTGCATTTTTACATATTTTATGGGCCTCCCTCCACTAGAACATAAACTCTATCAAGCAGGGCCCTTCCATATTTACTACTCTAAAGAAGACTAAGAATAGTCCATGGTGATTGAAAACCATGCAAGCATTTGCCAAATGAAAAAAAATATTCCCAGAATGATGTAACTTAAAATTCTCTTTCTTATAGTTCAATGCAGGTTACATTTTTTCCAAAGTTCATGCCTAATCTAAGATTTTAAATCCTAAAACAATAAACTATACAATTATGAAGCTCATAAAAAGTGAGAAAGAAATGGGAAAACACGTAATTGAATTTAGACAAGGCAGCACACATAGACAAAGAGACAGCCCATGTTTGCCCACACAATAGAATCCTGGGGAAGTTTTCTCAGTGATATTTGCTTATTGTCACTGAGCCAGTGCCTTGCTTTAGCTAGTTCCCTTAGCCCTGTTCCCTTTCTTTCTGTGAACTAATCTTATGCTATGATAAAAAGACAGGACAAGAGAACAATGCAGTCAAGACTGCATAACTGAAGCCAAATAAGATCATAGAAATCACTACCTATGAGTTCTCTACTCTGCTACGTCACTGGGCACCTGTTCTAAACATTTCTCACTAATCTTACCTTCATCGATGTCAGGAGGCAGTCCTCCTACAAACACTTTGCGAGAGTATCGTTCCACTCTTTCCCCATTCTGGTGAGTGAAGCAGTGAGGTGAACCCAGGCCACTATGAAGAGGTTGATCCCCACGGCCATCATCCAAGAATCCATCTTCCATTGGAAACAGTGAAGACTGACCTGAAATAGAAAGCAGGACAGAAAGCTAACAGAAAACGCTGCTTGCCACTGATTATCAGGCACAAGAAACAAGGAAAATAGCAGATTCAACACAACTGCTTCTTTTGTTTTTCTCACTGAGTAATAGGATCAGTTAGAAAATGCCCTTGAGTTCTCATCAAGTTAAAGTCTCAACTGATTCAGAGAGAAAGTACATGGTTAAATGGAGGGCTGCTCAAGTATCCCACTGAGATTCAAAAACTGCAGTGGGGTGACATGGAAGTACAGTAGGAGAGAGCACTGTTTTAAAAGCAGTTGGCAGCAGACTGCAGTGCCTTGGCAGGGCCCCATGGCCACTGGCAACCTAGATGTGGTCACTAAGTATTAAATGTAGCTGTAAGATGCAAGTCACTGCAGCTTCTTTAGAAAGTCAAATGGTATGGCCTGCACTATTTCCTCTAAAAATGTGCTTAAAATAATAAATTGATTTTAAAGTGAGTATTCATTTTAGTTTAATTTTAACTAATGGGATATAACAAAAGCCACTTAGAGCTGTTAACCAATTTCATTGTCTAGTCTTACAGAATTTAAAATGTGGAGGCATGCTAAAGATATATCAGATACATTACTAGTTGAGTAATTATCAGCTTCCAACTATGTCATATATTTCTAAAATTTGTCATTAAATTGGCCACTTGAAAATCATACCATCCAGAAAACATAACAAGAAAAAACCAGAAATGCCCAAGTATGTAACAGTCTTCCCATATTTGCCTGGTAGCAAAATAGGAACTTTTATATTATAAACAAAACACAGAGCTATGCACAAGAAACAAGGAAAATAGTAGATTCAATAAAACTGTTCTTTTGTTTTTTCTCACTGAATAATAGGATTCTGCAGAATCTATAACTGCATAATCTCTGTACCACTGCTTTATCATTGTTCAGGCTTCTAATTTATTTCAAAGTACTACATAAGGCATTTGTTAATGGTTCCTCTAGAAATGTATCTCAACTGCTCCTCCTCCAAACACTTCAGTGTGCTTTTGTTGCCACACTTATCTTTAACTTTTATTAATACAAATAATACTAGTATCAATGTAACAATTTAGCCTATAATACTATATATCGAAGATAAAAACAATTATCAATTGATTATTTGCTGAATGATCTTCAAATATCACTTACATTTTAAATCTTAGGCATTTACTCTGTTACTTTCTTGTAAAATGACAGTTATTACAGACAGCAAAAATAAGGTTTAATCAGGCATGTTTAGGAAATGAATCTTTAAAATTCTCTAATACTTCTAGAGTGTTTTCTCCAATGTTTGAAATTTATAGGATTAGTCATTTATTTAGGTCATTTTAAACAAAATGTATTCTGCCTACTTAACAAAACAAGATATATGTTACTTAAGTATAATTAAATGTCCAAGATAATGAGATATTTTGAGATTAGTTTGACTCTATCTTTTTGTTTTGTTTTATTTTTTTGAGACAGGACCTTGCTATGAAACTCACGCTGGCCTCGAACTCAAAGCAATACTCCTGTCTCAGCCTTCCAAGTGCTGGGATTATAGGATGCCACACCAGCTTCTGATTTTTCCTTTCAAAGATTTTTTTCTCCTAAGAAATTTCTTTTGGAAAGAAAAGGGAGCAAATCTTTAATATAAATAAGTTGAACATCTACTATAGTATAGGGATATCACTTGAATTTGAATTCAAATGACACCATTCTGGTAATTTGTCTACAGCTCATTAACTCTTTCAAATTAGGATGTCTAAAATGTTAACTACAACACAGACACAATGTAAAGATCAAAGCTACATTTCACTTCCCCTCCCCATTTCCCCACAAAGGTTAAAAACTAAGCAAGCTTGGGTCTTCTCCAAATAGAACCAACACATTGAAAAGTTAGAAACAATAATGTTACCTCTCCTTCGCCCATATGTCCTTGCTGCATGTCAAATGAGAAGAAAAAACAAAAACACAAAAAAATAACCTTTCAAACATTGTCAAAAGAATCAACTGAGATTTCACCTATCAGTTTTTGAAATGGAAAAAAAAATTGTCCACATACTTTACTTCCTAGTAAATGTCTCAAAAACAAGGAACTGGAGCATGAAAGGTCAATTTAATGCAGTTTCTTCAAAGTTTTCCAAAGATACTATATAAGTCTATATAAGTAGTGCTAACAATGTATGTTGAATGTTTAAATTTTTAAAAAATTACTTCAAAAGATACATTTTGAACACGTGTCTCATCACTCTTGCCACATTCTGAAGCAGTTCTGAAAGTCCTCTTTCATACTTTTATAATGTATGATCAAATATCAATGAATTCTGCTAAGGAGTGCCATCCAACAAAAAGGCAGGCTCATAAAAAACATTACAGTGTGTCCACATCCACCTTATTCCCTTGATCTGGGACCCTGAGACTTCTGGCTCTTCTCCAAAGTCAATATGACCATGAAAAGTAAACAGTTTGAATCAATTCGGGACATCAAGGTAGCCAGGACAGCACAACTAAAGACACAAAAGAGGCCTTCAAGAACTGCTACGGAAGCTGGGCATGGTGGCTCCTGCCTGTAATCCCAGCACTTGGGAGGCTGAGGCAGGAGGATCTTTGCAAATTCGAGACCAGCCTGGGCTACAAAGTGAGTTTAAGGCCAGCCTGAACTGCATAGTGAGACCCTGTCTCAAAAAGACAAAAACATACATACATACATACATAAAAGAACTGCTACAGCAAGTGTAGAGAATGATGAGGTAAGTGTGTTCAAAATGAAAGGGAGTATTTTGAGGGGGGTTAATGGCAATATGTCTTTTACTATAATAGTCTTTCATTTACACATTCACCATATTTTCCAGTCCACCTAGTAAATCGTTATTGAAGTTTACTTTAAGGAAAACTTTTTTCTGTATGTATCACCCAAGGTCCAAACCATTATGAAACTACAACAGTATGTAACATGATCTAAACCAACTACTACTACATTAATCATATTTTCTCTCAGATGTCCCTGTTAACTACCAATTTATTAGGTACATCAATATTTAACTCATAACTTTTTACCACTATAGCATAAATGATTTTATAGTATCCTCAGTTCACTCCTAATAAAAAAATCACAATAAATGAAATCTTTAGGAAATTCATACACTTCTTTTTAGTCAACAGTTCTGTGTCCCTAATAAAATCTTATACCAAGTCCCGAATATTGAAAAATAAAAGGTCTGGCATTAGATCAGCAAGAAGGTTGCAGCCAAGCAGAAAAGAAAAAGTAATTATTGAAGGTTCAGGAAAGAACAGCATAAACTTTAAATCAGAAATTTTTGAGAAAACAACAAACTGGCACTTAAAGCCTACCTTGTCCAAGTGCCTATTTAACAAACATTTCTTGAATGCCTTATCTCGGTACACCTTATGCATAAACATCACATGGCCCTGACCTCAAAGAACTAGTACTCTTCTCTGTCACAGGACCATATAAACCAATACATAATGATAATTAATATACCATATACAGTAGTCTCCCCCACTATCCACAGTTTTGTGTTGCATAACTTCAGTTATAGTGGTCTCCTCAGTCTGAAAATATTAAATAGGAAATGCTATAAATAAGCAATTCATGAGTTTTAACTTCCAAAGCCTTTTAAATAACATGATGAAATCTTGCATTGTCCCACTACCTGGGATGTGAATCACCTCTTATCCAGCATATTCATGGTGTACATGCTACCCGCTCTATTATTCATTAAGATAGTTTGTTTTTTTCTTTTTTGGTTTTTTTTCTTGTTTGTTTGTTTGTTTTCTGGTACCAGGAACCAAACTCACAACCTTGCACTTGCCAGGCAGGCACTGTGCCACTGAGCTAAATCCCCAGCCCCTCATTAAGATAGTTTGAAAGAGAAACCACGTTCACATAACTTTTATTACACTATGTCTACTTTTATTATTAGTTATACTGATTAATCTTTTACTGGGTCTCATATATAAATTAAATTTTATCTCATATGCTATCTATCAATATGTACGAATATATGGGGAAAATCATAGTTGATACAGGCTTCAGTTCTATCCTCAGCTTCAGTATCTACTGGGGATCTTGGAACACATCTCTTGGGAATTAGGGGCAATGACTACACTAGTCATGAGGTAGGTGTGATGGAACAGAAGAGGAGGAGCACCTGGATCTGGTCAGAGTAGAGGGGACAGTGATATCTGTGAAGGATATTATTTATACTCTTTTTTTTTTTTTTTTTTTTTGGTACCAGGAATCAAAGTCAGGGCCTTGTGCTTGCCAGGCAGACATTTGTGCCACTGAGCTATATCCCCAGCCCACAATGGATATTATCAAAGAAAAAATAGAGAAAAGCATCGTAGGCCTGGTACTACCACAGGAAGATGTGTTGTAATGTGCAGGGAAACGTGGCCAGAACAGAAGCATGTGGAACAAGCCGGGACATGGCTGGGATAGGTTTTTGAGTAACAGCTCATTTAAGAAATCACTATAAAAATGGTCAGGACTTTTACTTTTAGCCTTCTACATAAATGCTAAATAAGCAATAAATCAGAAGTACCATGTGAGAATTTTCCAAAATGAAGTTATATCTCATGCTAAAATACATTTCTGCCTTTACTAGGTATCACTGGATTTCACTAAAGTACTTGAATAAATGGGTTAAAACAACATAAAGCCTTCTTCAAGGAACAGCTATGAGGTTTTTAATTTAATAGATCTTAAGTGCAGAAAGAAAAAGTTATTTTCCAACTTACCAGGCAGAGGTTAGAAAGACCAACGATATCAAAAACAGATGCTTGCTTAATAAGTCTATTTATACAACAGCTTCAAAGAGAAAGGAATTTAGGGAAACAAAGATTTGAAAACCTTTGTTCTATCTTAAAAAGTAGATTGATGCTTCTTAGATATCTGAGAAAACAAAATTTCAAAAGGGTAGGCTTTTTAAAACTAGCATGGGTTTTCATAACTTCCATTAAAAATAAATGTAGTTTTAGGAAGCAATAAGAGATGTGGATCAACAGTCAAATATCTTCAAATGTGTACTTTCAAACTTTGAGTATGTACTTCAAAATTTCTCATTAATATAGAGAAATTTATGGTTAAATTCTGAAAACTATGCAGACATTTTCCTGTACTAAAGAAACATAGGCTGTGTATGTACAATATTTACAATTATAAAAAAACTTCCCAAACAAATACAGAAATTAATATAAATTAGTATTGAAAAAGTAAATACAATGACATTTTGGAGCATAAAGAATGAGAATGTGTAAATGTTTGATTTTCATTTATTAAAAAAATTTACACATTTTTGTGTAAATTTTGTTATATGCCATATGTATAAAAGTAAACCAACCGTAAGTTTGAGTTTTCCACAAAGTGAATCTATGTATGCAACCAGAATCCACATACAGTATTAACAGAATGCTAAATGGTGCCACTTCATCATATATATAAAAGATGTAATAATTATGCTTTTCTCACCTATTTCAAAAGATATGTGGAACGAACTTTACAATGAAATACTCATAGCACATATCCTTGTCACTTTCCTGAGAAAAATGTTAGATTTCCAATTTTATAAATATAAAGTGCTGTTGCTTGCTATATGATGTTTTTCAAACATCCAAGGAAGTGAGGAGGTAAAAAATGTCTAATTATGTTTAAAGAAATCTATGTTTTGGAAAAGTTCTGGCTAAGTCAGCTGAAGTCAACTGTTCAGAATTATTTAATTACTGAAGAGTAGGACACTAAAAGATTTTTCTAAGTGTATCTATTACCACTTTATAAAAATCTCTCAGTCCCCATCACAGTTAAGATGGATACTCTTTACATGTGCACCTATTTTTATGCCTCAGTATTAATGAAGTTCTCAATAATTTAGCATTCAGGACTAACAGGACTCAAGAATGTTAAAATGGGCTTGAAACATTACAGTCATAAATTTTTATTACTTCTGGACACACCTTATTAGATCTATTGATAAATACTTTATTTCTAAAATGTCTTTACAGTGATGCTTACAAATGATTTTCTTATTAGCCCTATACCTATTATCAAAATCTCTCCAGTACAATAGTCCATTAATTTGCAGTGCCAGACTTGCAAAGAAGGTACAGAAATATTTGTCAGAATTTCTCTCTCTCTCTCTCTCTCTCTCTCTCTCTCTCTCTCTCTCTCTCTCTGTGATCTGTGTATCAACCATGCACTCCTGTACTGTTGACATATTGTGGTCTACTCTAATTCATCAGT